>NC_049257.1:8605004-8907504 GCF_011100685.1 Canis lupus familiaris
GCCTCCACATCAAGAGTATCCTAATCTTGGAACTTTTTTGCCATCTTTCAAATAGATTTGGTTTCTTTGGGGAGAACTTTGGAGCACTCTGCTGTTATGTCCTTCTTCCTGCACTGGGTAAAATCTCTGTAGTGAATGTGGGGATTGTGATCTGCTTCTCTAGGAGTAACACCATTGGTTTATAAGCAGTATGCTCAATTTAAGTGGTAGTCTCTGGTTTTCTTGGCTTGCTTTTCTAACCTCCATCCTATGAGCAAGCTGGGGTAAGAGTGATTGGGGCAACAGTATCCTCAGCCTGGCATACTATCCTTTGAGTGGATGCTGGTTTTAAAAAAGGGAATCACCAAAATTTTGAATATATTTACTAGGATGTTAGTCTTTGCAAAACAAGACTAACGGTGGGGCATGAAGAATGCTAGAGGCATATCTCTCTCCTGAAGAGATACACTGTCCCTTGGCTAGGAGTGAGAAGAGAGGAATCCTTCCCTACCCTTTACTTGGTCTCACCCACACAGAGTGGAGTATCTGTCACACTAAAATGGGATTAGGAAAGGTGCAGGTTGTGGCTCAAGTTCCACAGACTGTTCAAGTTCCACTCACTGTTCTTCTGAAGATTTAGTGGATTTTCTTGAGTAAAAAGTGTTTTCATTTTCTGTATATCCTTAATATAATTTCTAGAAACTTGAAATGGTTAGTTCTTCAAACAATAATTTTTACTTATTATGATTGTCTAGGTGAAGAGTGAGTCCATGAAGCTCCACAGGTGCCATTTCAGAAGTGGAATTTTTTCCGAGTTCATCCTTTTAAATAATTTTCATTGATCTGTCTTACAGTTCGCCAATGTTCTTTTTTTTTTTTTTTCTTTTTGGTTTGCCCTGTAGTATTCAATCTTCTGGTTAGTCCATCCACTGGATGGATTTTTCTTCTCCCATACTGTAGTTTTAAGTTGTAGAATTTCCTTTTATATGTGTGTATATTATATAACATAATTATTGTAGTAATATATTAAATATATATCTACTATACATAAGTATACATATATATCTCAAACAATATATCTGCTAAGAATTTCCTTTTATATGTGTATATATCATATGATATAATTATTGTAATAATATATTAAATATATAATGTACTATATATATACACATACATATCTCAAACATAATATATCTAAGAGTACTCATCTTTTAACTTTATCTAGTTTTTCCCTTTATATTATTGAATATTTTTTAAATAGCTGTTAATAAGTTCTTACCTGAATTCTAACATACGAGTCATCTCTTAATCTTTATTGAGTTTTTTTTCTCAATTATTTGTCACACTTTCTGGTTCTTTATCATGCCTAGAGATGTTCTTGAATCTGTCAGGTTTCCTTTTGTTTGTTTGCTTGTTTTGTTTTACTTTATTTTGTTTTAGGACTATTTCAGTTTTGTCCTTAGTGCTAGGGTGTCATCTTTAGGGTGGCACCCTTAATCTTAAAATTTAGTCTTGGGATCCCTGGGTGGCGCAGCGGTTTGGCGCCTGCCTTTGGCCCAGGGCACGATCCTGGAGACTCAGGATCGAATCCCACGTCAGGCTCCCGGTGCATGGAGCCTGCTTCTCCCTCTGCCTGTGTCTCTGCCTCTCTCTCTCTGTGTCTATCATGAATAAATAAATAAAATCTTTAAAAAAAAAAAAAAATTTAGTCTTTCTGTGGTCTCTCAATTGAATGCCATTGTACTCAGTGAGGTCGCTCCACTTTAGGTGAGCCAGAATTTCAGCAGCCTTAGCCTTGGGCAATTTCTGATAGTTCATTCAGGTTTCAGTTGCACAGTATCTTCTTTCTGGTAAGCCAGAGTGAGTTCTGGCCTGCTCATGCACAATGACCCCCTCATCCAGGTTCACAAAAGAAACCCTAAGCAGGTTTCTGCACCCATCCCTGCTACTCCCTTATTTCCATTGCCCTGTTGCACAATTTCCAGACACTTCAGTGAGTCCAGACTCAGATCTCTGACTCCTTAACCTATTAGAATATATTCTTTCTTTGAGCTCATCTTCCCAGTGCAGTGACCCAGAAAATTCCCCCAGGCAGGAAGTGGGAAAACGTGGAGCTCACTTCGTGTGGTTCTCCTCACTTAAGAATTACAGTACAACACTGCTTGATATGAAGTGCCTCAAACAACAGACTCCTACATTTTGATCAGTTTTGTACTGCTTATGACAGAAGGATAAGTCTGGTACCAATTACTCCATTACAGTGAGAAGCAGAAGTCTCAGCAATTAGATTTAAAATATATATATATATATATATATATATATATATATATATATATATATTCAAGTTCTTAAAAGAGTGCCAGTATATAATAAACACTAAGTCATAGTTTTTGAATAAATGTCCTCTATTTTTATTACTTTTTATACTGGAGAAATAAGCCTAGGAAACAAACTGGGTGAAATTTAAAATTAGAACAAATCCCAAATGGTAGCTCTGTGAGTTTAGAAAAATGCATTAGGCCCTCTAAGCTTCACTTTCTTTATCAGAAAAAATGAAATCACGATACTTTCCTTAAAGGGTTGCTATAATACTCGAGGGTGTGTGTGTGTGTGTATAAATATGTAAAATCTGTTACATAAAAGATAGAATTTTAGACACTTATAAAGGATATATGAAGGAAAAATATTTAATGGAGGGGCTAAGAATGTGGAATACGAAGAATTTCAAGCCTGTATTCCATCACAGCTCCAGCCTTGCTAGCTCTGTGACCTCAAGTTACTTAACCTCCCTGAACATCAGGGTTGCATAGAGCAGATTAGTTAAAGGTAGTATGTACCTCAGATAATGAGCAGGTGTGAAACATTTAGTTCAGTGTTTGATATACAATAAGACCTCAATAAATTATATTTTTTATTATAATTATCATTTATAATTCATTTCAGAGAGCATAGTTAGCAATTACTTTAAAATCTGTCTTGCCAGTTCAGTTTTCATCCTAATAATAGCATGTCTAAAGTCAAGTCCAAGGGAAAAGAAACTTGCTATAGTATACCACATTCTTAAGTAAGATAAATTTCACAGCTGCTGGAGGTAAAGAGTACACACAACATATGGGCTACATACAGGCTTTGGTTGCCATATTGTCAGGGATGCCTAAAGGATTAAGCTGAGTTATGTGAAACTCACACTTGAATAAATGTTCTAAAGTTTCACCAAGGTGCTGGAGAAAGTGATAGAAGAGACTCCCATATTCCTTGAAGAATAAATATGAAATATAAATATTCGCAGACTACTTTTGGTCAATTTATCTTTGTATTGATATCATATCATACAATCGTCAATGGGGACTATATTTTCCTCTCCAGTTTCCTCCATATATATAAAAAAAATACCTTTGGAGCCCTTGGGTGGTTCAGGTGGTTAAACATCTGCTTTCAGCTCAGGTCATGATTCTGGAGTCCCAGGAGCGAGCCCGGGCTACCTGCTCAGTGGGGAGTCTGCTTCTCCCCCTTGCTCTGCATCCCCCACCCCAGCTGGTATTCTCTCATGTTCACTCTCTCTCAAATAAGTAAATAAAATCTAAAAAATAAATAATAAATAAATAAATAATAAAAATAAAAATACCCTTGCCAGCCAGCCATCTCCTCAAAACAATAACATCAGTCATTTTTTAATTTTTTTCCATCACTGACATCTTGCCTCCAGCCCACCAGATCATGCTGCTGAACCTACCTCCAAATATATTCTAAATTCAGCTATGCTTTCTTTATCCATTGCCATTTCCCAATACACCATCATCTTACATAGATTATTGCTTTATTTCCTTGTGGTCTTCAGCATTTCTGCTCTTGCCTCCTATAATCCATTCACCACACAATAGATTAATACATTTTAAAAAATTGTATCATGTCATACTCTGATTTAAAGCCTCTGGTGTCTGAATTTCATTTAGAGCAAATCCAAGCTCTCTAACAGAGCCAATAAAGCCCTTGAATCCTGTCCCTGTCTGCCTCCTTGATTTTATCTCTCATCACTTAACTCTCTTCAGTTATACTCAACTTTTGCTTGTTCTCTGATTATCAAATGTGGTAAACTCATTTCAACTATGAAAACTCTACATTTGGTGTTCCCTGTGCATGGAACACCCTTCTCTGAAATTTATCTTTATTTTTTACAGTGAGATGCTGTGATCTGAATGTTTGCATCCTCCCCAAATTCATATGTTAAAACCTAATCCTCAGCATAATGGTATTAGCAGGTGGGATTGCAGAGTTGCTTAAGTGATGAGGTGAAGCCCTCATGAATGGGATTAGTGCTCTCATAAAAGAGATCCCACAGAGATCCCTAGCCCCTTCCATCATGTAAACACGCAGCAAGAAATCTGAAATTTGCAACCAAAAAGGGACTTTCAGTCTACCATGCTGGCACCTGATCTTAGACTTCCAGGCTCCAGATTATAAGAAACAAATTTCTGTTGTATATAGAGTACCTAGTCTACGATATTTTGCTATAGCAATCCAAACAAACTAAGGGATTAATTTAATTTATTATTATTATTTTTTTATCATCACCATAACAAATGACCACAGACAGTGGCTTAAATCACCACAAACTTATTACCTTACAGTTCTGTAGGCTGAAGTCTGGTATGCCTCATTGGAATAAAACCAAGATATCAGCAGACTATGCTCCTTTCTGGATGTTCTAGGGGAGAATCTGTTTCTTGGTCATTTATGTTGTTGACAAAATTTAGTTCCTTATAATTGTATAACCAAATCTACACTTTCTTGCAGCCTATGAACTGAGGGCCATTCTCAGCTTCTAGGGGTTGCTGCATTTCTTGGTTCCTGACCCTCTAACTCCATCCTCGTTGTCATCAACAATAGGTTGATTCCTTGCATGTCTCATTTCTCTGACCCACTCTTCTGCTTTTCTCTTCTATTTTTAAGGACTCATAATGATTACATTGCACCTATCCAAATATTCAGGATAATCTCCCTATCTCAAAACCCTTATGTATAATCACATCTGCTAAGTCCCTTTTCTCACATATGGTAACGTATTAATAGGTTTTGGGGATTGTAGCATGGCCATTTTCAGGGCCATTATTTTACCTACCATACTAGTTTATTCCTATTATTTGGATCTCAGCAAAATGTCACCCCTATAAAGAAAATATTTCACTCACATCAGCATTCTCTACCACATCCATGTAAGTGTATTTTTTCAAAATCCTACATCACTCTTTGAAAGACCTTGCATAATTGGCTTGTTCATTTATTATTATCTAACCCTAGTAGAATGTAATCTTTATGAGGACAGGGGTGTTTTCTGCTTGCTCATTTTCTTATACTAAGCACCCAAAGTGGTACTTGGTTTGTAGAAGTTTTCAATAAATAATTTTTACTGGAATGAATGAATGGGTGGTTTTAATTATTTGTCAATTTCATAATTAATTAATGCATTTAATTATTTGTTCAGAACTCTAGGATTGCTTTGGTGAAACAATTCTATTAACTACTAAATTTACTACCCAGTTATTTTATGTTCTATCCAAAGACATTTTAAATGCTTTTTACCTGGTGCAATTGAGTGTCTGTGGTAAGTGATAAAATTTTACATTTCCCTTTTTTCTTTTTTTGACTCCTACTGCCCCAAACAAAAGTGAGAAATTTTACATTTCAATTTGCTTACAGCGACAGTAAGATATAATGCCTTTTTACCAAACCATTTAAAACTTGTTCTCCTGGTCATAACTTCCCATTAAGTTTCTAAAATGATTTTAGTTCTTGGATATAAAAGTCACTATGTCCATGCAAAATATTATTTTTCACTTCTTTGCCTAGAAGTAGCCTCAAAATTGCTGTAACAGCTCATGTAAATGTAAAGATATGTCAAATCTTTCTGGGAATAATCAGTCCATGTTTAGCATAAAGGTTGACAATTATTTTCCTTAATACCTTGAAAATGTGTTCTATCTCAGCATAAGAATAATTCTGTATCTTTTATTTTTAAATTTGAAACATGCTTTTTATGAAAATGAGGGAAAACTAGGGCACCTGGAGGTAAAAGACCAGATTATATTTATATGGTAAGTTACTGGCTGAGCCATAACCATGACCCAGGAATCTCAGCTCCCAGCCCAGTGTTCATTCCACTAAATCCACTGTCTCAATGCAAATGGGAAGCCATACAATGGATAACAGAGCGTTGTTTATTAATAATTGAAGATGAAAAGCGAAAAAAAAAATAAGATCCAGATTTAATTTGTAAAATGCCATGGTAGGATGCTTCCTGAATGGCCTTTTGTTCTCAACATGTAATGACGTTGGCCTTCTAAATATCACTCATTAAAGAACAAAGTCCCGAAATTTCTAGGTTGCAGTTAATATCAAGACTAGTTAGCAACTTCAATTATAATTATAGGACGAATTCATCTCATGAATATAATTACTCTGGGCTGTGTTATTCTGACATGATCTGCAAGCACTCATTGCTGCACGTGAGGGCCACAGAGCAGGCTGAGGCAGGGGGCCAGGTTGTCTATGTCTAGGCTTGACTAGATTACTGTTGAGTTACAGAACAATAGTCAACACATTCACAAGCACATACAAAGCTGAGATTCATTATTTGCATTCTGACCACCTTATACTGACTAATTAAGGGAGCAAGCATGTTGATGGTTAAGATTAGGAATTTACTCAGTTCAATGTTGTAAAAATATATGCATATGGCTTCAGGTTAAATGAAGTGACATTTCATTGTTATTTTTCTCATAATTTAAATGCATACATATTTATGATCTATTATATGTTCTATTATGTATCTACTATTTTGAGTTTTTAGGATTTCCTTTCCTAAACCTACTCAGCATGATTGATTACTGTCCTTTTTAAAATTCTATAATTTAATTTATAATACCTGCCCCTAATTTTTCTCCAAAGAGTCTGTCCATTCTTGTCGTTTCTCTATCTCCTCTTGCTTATTAAAATGCTGACCTGTAGAATATTGAGAGCCTACATGGTTTTCTCAGGCAAGCACAACTGATAGCACTGAAAACACTACCCACAAAATTGTGTATTTCCCCAACCTACCTTCTTCCTACATAGCATGCCAAAAGTCCAAGTAGGTATCTTAAAGCTACCTTCAACTCTCTGTTATACATTGATTTATCCTTCCTCCCCCCAAATATGTTGAAGCCCTATCTCATAGTAGCTTGGAATATGGCCTTATTTGGAAATAATTTTTGTAGATGTAATCAAGTTAAGATGAGGCCTTGGGGTGGGTTCTAATCTAATTTGTTTGGTGTCTTTATAAGAAGGAGGGAATTTGGATAGGGATACACAGGGGTAATGCCATGAGATGACAGAGACAGAGACAAGAATGATGCACCAATAAACCAAGGAAAGCCAAGGATCATGGCTACCACCAAATGCTAGGAAGAAGCAAGAACAGATTTTAGCCAAAGTCTTACAGAGAGCCTTAATTTCAGCCTTCCACCTCCAGAAGTATGAAAGAATAAATTTCTGTTGTTTTATGACTCCCAGTTTGTGGTCATTTGTTATGAGAGTCTTAGGGAATACACTGTCTTCTCCCACAGTTTTCTTTTCTATATTTAATTGCTCACCAACTCTCATGAAGCTTGCATTTATCTCATGGGGAAAAAGTCAAAAAACACTTTTCTGATTCTCCTATTAATTTCAAGCTAATGTTTTAAGCCATTATATTTACTGAGGACCACATAATGGCAAAATAAGTGTTTTTACATAATCAAAGTAGAAGAGGGAAATTGGACACATTTTACATGTAGGATTAATAGTAAAACTCTTTATTTTTCATAAACAATTTCTACTAATGTTTAAGCACATACAAGGAAGCAACTATATTATGGTAATATTTTGAAATCATAACCGAAATCATTGGTACAAGTTGGATTTGGCATTTAATAGTTCACAGCAAGAGGCAAGAATTGCTAAATTCTTGAAGACCCTTTCAGACCCAAATTCTGAATTTTTAGTTGTAAGTTATCTTAAGCCTTAAAAACAATATAGGTAATTTATATGATTTAATCTTGCTATTTGAAAAGCTTAATAATAAAATAAACTAGACTACCCATAGAAGTAAACAGATAGTTCTGGATAAGTGAAAAGATAAAACTCAAACACAGGTCCCAGACTGTTGATAGTAAGAGACATGAAAATGTGAAAATGTTAGGCAAAAATAAATAAAATAAAATAATAAAATCAAGCAAACTTGGTAATGCTACTTTAAATTCATTCAATGTCTTAACTGACTCTTGTCTAGAGAAGATTTAGATGAAGGTTCTCTCCTTGACCCCGCTTGAATAGATTCAGTCCACTTTGAACTTTTTTTTTCAAGTAGGACTTGACATTTTGATTCCTGTGTTCATTTCTGAATTGTCCAGTTTTAGCAAGAATCCTGCTAAGCTAGTTTAGCCAGAATCCCTCATCCTCCATATCTGATCTCTTTCAACATATAATCGGGTTCCTCATCTTTTACCATCTGCCAAGGTCATGTCTAATCACTCTGGCCTTTCTGCAGCAAGAATCCTGTTAGATCAGTTTAGCTAGAAACCATACTTACCCCTCATTGCTTCCACTTGGTACTTTTCTATCCACTGACTCCTCCACCTTGCTCTTTGGCTGTAAGTTTTCACTTTTCCTTGTTGTATTTGAAGTTGAGCCCAAGATCTCTCCCTCACTACAAGACCTCATTGCAGCAATCCCTATACCTTTTACCATAGTCTTCTCTTTAATAAAGTCTTCTTTACTCTGTTTACAAATATCATGAATATTTTTTTTCTTTAACACCTTAAGGCAATGATGTTGCCTTTATCATCAAATCTGAGATGATGCTAGAAATATGTTGAATCAGAAGTGTTTATTCTAATGACAAGCTCAAATCAGTAGTAGTACCTGGATAATTTATTTATCCAAAAGAATGTATTGATCTTTTTATAGACATTAGACTGAAGGTAAAATTATAAGCAAGCAAGACATGTTAGGTCCTTGCTCTCCTAGAAATTATATTCTATGGGAATCTAAGTTAAAACTCATGGGATGGTTAGGAAGTGCTTGGGTGGGAGAAAGAAAAGAAGATATAATGAGGGGTTAAATTTAGATTGAGTAACTCATGTGTATCTTGAGGAATTCAGCAACTAGAATATCTAGGGACTATGTTCCAGAAAACTAGGAACAATGCTGATAGGAAGAAGGAAAGTCCTACAGGGAAATCTCACCCCTTCAAAATCCTACCCGAGCTCTGATTTGTGCCTTCCCTCTGCTAGTAGGATAACTGTGAGGCTAATGTAAACAATGAATTAAACATAAGAAATGTGCCTACCCAGAAGGGCTTCATGAAAGATTACTAATGGCAACAAACTTAAAATTAATAATATAAATTTTTCCTAAAAGCTAAATTTGGAGAGTTGTACATTTAGATTAGTTGGCCTTCTGCCCTTTCTTCTTTTTCTTTTTTATATTCTCAGACTCATTCAAATGAGTCTAATATTTGAATATGGAATTCAAAAAGCCGTACAAATCAGGGTAGTAAAATAAAATACGTGGCACTGCCTATGAAAAGTCATCACTGTCATGCAACCATGGTTGTATGTTTTGACTTGTTTTCCTAGTAGTGATCATGTATTGAACACATGCACACTCTCCCTGTCTTACAGATTTTTGAAGATTAGTATGGGTTAGTGGATTAGGGGAAAGCCAAGGATCCGTCAGTCTAGTTAATCCTCCAACGAGTTGAGGAGTGGCAATTTTTTTGACTATGGATCTTACGTGCAACAGAACCTTGTTTCACCAGAAACAAGGGGCTGAAATAAATGGATTTTGTATCCACCTATGAAATGTATTTTGTTATGCCTGCTCAGCCATCAGAACATGGAACCCTAGTTACACTTTATAGGTTTGACGATAATGTGCTGATCATGCCTCATGGGTCTATGTTAAATAGAGGTTGTGCATATTTATGCAATACTTGTTCCCTAAACTGAGAAAACTTTTGAATTAAACATTCAAAACATCAAACAAAATATATTGAAGAAATGTACAATTCAGTGTACAGTGAACATCCTAGAAAGAAAAGAAAGAGAATTAACCAGTTATGTTAATAAGTGGCTGGAATACTTGGTTTTCTATTCATCTTGCTTATCAATGGACTTATTTCTCTAATAAAGACAGTGCAGTAAAATAACACCTTCAATTTGCAGCTCCGTATTTATAAAATTAGGACCTCAAATTGAGACAAATTAACACTTCTCCCAAAGCAGGCTGATAATCCAGCAACTTTTCTCTAATATCTATCCATAATTCAAACATCTTCAGGTAGTTATTAATTTGCATTTAAGTTTGACCAAGATTTCTTACTCTTTACCGGCATTTTTCCATGGTTTCTTAGCTTGAATTGATGAAGAAAAATATAGAATAATGACAGCTTTCTGCTCCCCTTCCCCAACCTTGTCAATATTCATTTGGGAATGAACATTGCTGGAAAAATAAGCAAGGATGGTCTGAAATTCTATAAATCTTCTGACACCTTGCACTATTATTTTAGGAATTGCTTTTAATAGTTATGGGGTTAGTGGGAATATTTAGTTCTGACGCATGCCTTCTAAATTCAAAACCTACTTGACTTGTTACTAAAATCCTTCTTGGACCATTTTTCCCTTTCTTTTTTAGGAAGAATGTTGATGGGAAGTAATGGATCTGGAAAGAAGAGTGGGAAATCTACAAATTTCGAGGTCCAAAAAGTCTGGGTCTCCCAGGCATAAGGTCCTTATGATACCTTTAAGATAACCCAAGGATAACTGACTCCTTGCCTAAATCCTGCCTCCTATTCCTGGATTCCTCTTCTGCATCCCTCTGGATTGGTTCTGTGATCTGTTTGCAGTTCTTTATAATCGTGCCTCCCAGTCAATGCCCACATATGACTACATAACAGAACTGGCACTTCCTTCATCTCCCTCTCTGCCAATTAATCCTGTTTCAGTAATTTTGAAAGACAGATCTTATAACAAAATTACATATCCCATATGCTTTTTCATATTTCCTATCAGTTATATCTTAAAGTTATATCACTCAGGCATTTAAAGGTGCAAAAGAAATTTCGAAGCAAAAAGAAAGAACACTTAATTCTAAGAATCTTAAAACTGATTTGAAATAAGTGCCATTATGTTATGAAAATAATATGAAAATAAAAGAGCTTTATGTACAATTTTTATTCGGGTTAGGGCTGATATCATGCACTGGTGCATAAGATCAGGGCTAATCAACTTTTCTGATAAACCAGGCTGCTAATTGAAATATCCAAAATTCATCACGTAGGACTCAAAATACAGGTACATGTAAAGAGTAAATGTGAATCTAAAAACAAATATAAAATACACTTTGGTAATTGAAATTCTTTTTAGTATATTTGAGAAATTTGCTATTCAAATTATTCCCAGGGTGAACAGTTACATAAAAATAAAACTTTGAATCACAATTTTATTTTATTTTTTATCACAATTTCAACCTATTATTTATGCATCAAGCAGATTATTCTTTAGTAAAAAAAAAAAAAAAGTCTATTTTAAAATAACTCACTGTTGACACCAAATCTTTTCATAGTTATCATGAGTGCTACTAAATAAACCCAATTTACTTTCATGTTGCTTTTTCATTAGATTGCCTACAAACATCAGTAAAGAAAAATGTACTTGTCTAGAAATACTTTCCTAAAGCTAAATTACAAGATATGCATTCTACGCTTTTCACCTTTTGTTGTTGTTTTTGTTGGTCGCGGTGGTGAAGAGATTATATCACAGAAAGCAAATTGTCTTTATTTTAAACCCAAAATGACAAAAGTAATTTCCCCCCAATTAAAAAATACTTGCATTTATCTTTGCAGTATAAGATTTTCAATAGGATAAGTCTGATAAATCAATTTATAATTATCTTCTTAGATGATGGAAAGACATTTTCACAGTCATTAAACTCAACTTGCAGAGATGGATGTTCTACAGTTTCTCAGACTTGGATGTTCATCTGTAAACTCCTTTATGTTTATTTTTCTTGGAAACATGATTTTAAAATTGATTTCCACAAGTACTTCTAGAAGTGTAGGCAAATGAAAGATGTGCAGTTTTAATCTTTGTCATAGCATACTGTTTATTTTTTCATAGAACACTAAAACTTGGTTCTTATTTAAAGTTTAAATAAGTCTCTCTTCTTCAAACTTAAATACCATATTGTATACTGAAAATAGCTTAAACAAAGGAATTTAAAGACTTTATGTGAGAAAAAAGGAATTATCTCTGCCTAGAAGACACTAAAAAATTTCTATTATATTTACAATATGTGATGCATATTCATATATTAGATCATCTATTAAATTACCATTTCTTAAAATCATAGGATTTCAGAACATCAAAGGACCTTAGAGTCATCTGGTATAACTCTCCACATGCCCTAGATGAAATAGCAAAAGCCTACTGTAAAGTAAGACCTTGCCAGTATTTGTAGACAGAACTCCTGATTCTGGTCAATTATCCTCTCACAGCAGCACAAATTTGTGCCGCATATAAACAATCAGTATTGGAGCTGGCATTCATTGAGTATCAGTCTCATGTCAGTGTGACTAGGCCAGACATATGATACGCATTACCATTTATCAACTGAGGTAGTTATCTTATTAAAGCGTATTCATATCTTTCAGAATAATAAGTGTCAGCTTTCATAAAAAATAAAAATGAATGAAGTATTCTTTCTGTAGTGTCTCTTACATCCATTTACTTCTTCTACTTTCACTTCTTAACATCGGCTGCTGAAATCATACCTTGATTATCTCCATGGTGTCTTAACTGAGATCCTGTTTACAGTGTCTCTTCATTTCAGACTACCTTTATACCACAACCAAGTTAATGTTCTAAAAAGTTGCAATGTGTCAATATTCTCCTTTGGCATAAGTAAATATTCCCTATTGCTTAGAAAAACATGAGAATTCCTACATCTGGCATTCAAAGCCCTCCATCACCTAATGCAAACTTTTTTCCAACTTCATTTTCTACTGTTCTCCAATTTGTACATTGTTATATCTATCTCATCTCTTCCATATCTTTTAAATATCTTCTCATTTATTCACCTTTAAGATTTAGATTCCCCTATTTGAAACACATCCTCTCTTCATTGACCTAAATTTCATTCATTTTCATGGTTCTTCTTCTTTTAAATATCTTCTCATTTATTCATCTTTAAGATTTAGATTCCCCTATTTGAAACACATCCTCTCTTCATTGACTTAAATTTCATTCATTTTCATGGTTCTTCTCAAGATTCTTGTCTCCTTGGATCTTTTCTCTCATCCTGTAAGGAATTGTTGTAACCCCTTCTCAGGTGCCACTTTCCCAAGTCCCTCTCAAACACAACAGTACATCAGTATTACATTCAATGCTTGTAAAATGCACATCCCCATGCTCCAACCTAGCAATTCTAATTCTATAAATCTAAGGTTGTTCCTAGAATCTTCATTTTTAACCAAAACTGCAGTTGATTCAAACTTTGGTGGACCTGTGATTGCACATTTAGAAATATCACATAACAGTTCTCTGGTTGATTTATTTGAATCTGAATCACATTCATTTATACTCTGTACTTTTTTATTGGCCTTTTTGGTTGCCCTGGAAAGACTGTAAATTCATTAGTGTTAAAAGATAAACTGAGGCACATTACAAATGGTGAGAGTTTATTTGAGCAAAAATCTATTCAAATTGGGCAGCATCAATCCAGAAGTAGGAACACTTTGGGGACAAGAGCCAGGTCAAAGACTTACACAGATCTCAATTTATGATGGGGATACAGCCTGATAAAAGCATGATAACTTGAAAATATTGTAAGTCCAAAAATGTACTTGATACACTTAACATACTAAACATCAAACCTTAGCCAAAGCCACCTTAAATGTGCTCACAACACATAAATTAGCCTGCAATTGGGCAAAATCATCTAACACAAAGCTTATTTTATAATAAAGTGTTGAACATCTCAAGTAATATTAAATTGAATACTGTGCTGAAAGTGAAACGCAGAATAGTCAAACAGGTACAGAACGTTTGTAAGTGTATCAGTTATTCGCCTCATGATTGTGTGGCTGACTGGGAGCTGCAGCTCATTGTTGCTGCCCAGCATCATGAGAGAAGATCATACCACATATCATTAGCCTGGGAAAAATATCAAAAGTCAGAATGCAAAGTAAGTTTTCTACTGAATATGTATCACTTTCACACCATCGTAAAGTCAAGAAATTTCAAGATAAAGCATCAAAAGTCAGAGAATGCCTATAGAAAGAAAGTGTAGAAGCAAAGAAAGAAAATTATCTGATTAGTAACTTTGAGGCATGTAAAGGCTTAGATTTCAGTTTGCTTATATGTTGCTATAGCATTAGAGGCGCATCAGTCTAACGGCCTCCTTGTTTAATTAAAGAGATGGTTTGAACAGATTATACTTTTTTTCTGTATTCCACACACTACTTAGTGTATGAATAGAGCTAGTGCCCAATAAAGTATATTAAAGTATCCATATAACATATGCCCATTACTAAATTATCTGAAATTACCTTGTATATTTGTTGTTTATGGATTTAGTATCTGTCCCTTCCTATAAAATGTAATCTTCATGAAAGCAGGATTTTGTCTTATTCACATCTGAAACTCAACAAGTGCCTAAGTTTTTTCTCAGTAAGTGACATATTTAAAGAAATGGGCAAATAACAGATGAACGTCTTTTTTCTTTCTTTCTTTCTTTCTTTCTTTCTTTCTTTCTTTCTTTCTTTCTTTCTTTCTTTTTTTTTAATGTTATTTATTTATTCACGAGAGACAGGCAGAGACAGAGGCAGAGGGAGAAGCAGGCTCCATGCAGGGAGCCTGGTGTGGGACTCAATCCCCAGACCCCAGGATTATTCCCTGGGCTGAAGGCAGGTGCTAAACCACTGAGCCACTCAGGGATCCCCATGCTACTTTATTAGTTTGGTTGAAAGGGTTCATGTTAGACTTTCCAGGTAAGCGTTTTTAGTTTAGGTAGGGCTTAAAATTGTTCTCTTTCAGTTTTTATTTTATTTTAAGAACTGTTGGACAGGGCAGCCCAGGTGGCTCAGCAGTTAAGCGCCTGCCTTTGGCCCAGGGCATGATCCTGGAGATCTGAGATGGAGTCCCACATGGGGCTTCCTACATGGAGCCTGCTTCTCCCTCTCTCTGTGTCTCTCATGAATAAATAAATAAAATCTTAAAAAAAAAAAAAAAGAACTGTTGGACATAGGTCTGAGATGAAATGATACTGTGAGATGTAATGTCATAAACTTTTATATAGTGAGATCACGTAAGGATAGATAATAAATGGTCTTCTGGCCCAGGCATAGTTCACAGTGGGTTGACTGCATTTGCAGAATCACCAAATGATCATTTGAGCCCCAAATATATAATGTTTATATTTGCTATTTGGTGCCAACCCATACATTAGGTTCTTGGCCTGTGGTGCAAGAGCTATTAAGACCAAGCAGAAATCTCTAAAACTGCTCCACCTAAACTAGGATAGGAGAAATAAACAACATTATCTCACTGCAGGGAATGGCAGAAATTAACATCACCTCTAAATACCTTAAAAGACACAGGAATGATAGTCATCACAGCTTTGTTTAAGACCCGTCTTATCCCTACAAAAAACAAAGCCCAAAATGCAAAAACAAAAAACCACAAAGGATAAAGTGGATTACTGTAAACTCAAGAAAGCAACAGCACCAGTTATTGCTGTGGTGCCAGATGTGGTATATTTGCTAGAACAGATTAGCATGACCTCAGGAACTTGTTAAGTGGCCATTGATTTGATCTGGTGAATGTTTTCTTTTGTATCTTTGTCAGTAGAAAAGAACAGACAACAAAATATATCTACAGTTTTGCTCTAGGATATGGTAGCTATTCTATCTTCTTGACATAATGTAGTTTGAAGAAATCCAGACTGTCTGATAATTTCACAGAACATCATTCTGCTCTACTATTATATAAATGACATCATTCTAATTGGACTGGATGAGCAAGAAGTGGCTAGTATGATGGAAGTCTTGATAAGTCATATGCATTCCAGAGAGTGTGAAATAAATCCTATGAAATAGCTTCAGGGGCCCACCAGGCTAATAAAAATTTTAAGGCTGCAGCATGCTAGGACATTCTCTTCAAAGTAAAGGGCATGTTACTGCATTTTGTGCCTCCCACCAGTGAAGAACGAAACCTAGGGTGGGTAGGCCTGGAGGCAGCATACTTCACACCTGAGGCTAGAGCTAGTACCTGAAAGATCAGTGGCTAAGAGTTAGCCCCAGAGCAGGAAAGGGCTCCGTAGTAATTCCTGGCTGCAGCGCAGGCAACTCTGAATTGCAGTCATATAGCTCTGACGTACTAGAAATATTAGCAGTGGAAAGGACACCATATGGACTTCATGACAAGCCCTAGTGGGAGAATGCTATGCAGACCTCTAGGATTCTGGAGCACAGCCATTGCATCTATAGTCTGTATTTATGGCTTTTGAGAAACATCTCCTGTTGCGCTGTTAGAACCTGAGCTAGCAACTAGGGCTAGTTTGTCCCACTAACCTTCCTCTTTTATCCTCCCCTTTCTCAAAGAGAAGGAAGATGCTCCAGAACCTGTAAGAAGAAGTAGAAAGTTGTAGAAGGGGTGCATTACGGTTAAAGCATGATGTACTCCCTGAATTGCCTTTCAGGGATAAAGGAATTATTATTTCCCTAGATGTTGGGTGTGATATCTGAAGATGGCCATCAACTATTAGCCTTTTTGAGGGCTATTTTCAGGAAAAAAAAAAAAAAAAGTTACCTCAGCCAAGCTACACCTCTATAGGTGTGCCTATATCCAATGGCTGATCATCCTGGGTATATCAAGGCTCAGCTCTTTTATACTAAATAGAGACATCTCCAAAACACAGATGAGTTCCAGAGCTTCCTGTGGGATGAGCTGAAGTCTTGGTTGGGCTACATCCTGGTTCAACTATGTTCTCCTGCTTCTTTTCCCTCCCTTCCATGGTATTGACTTTAAGAGCACTCCCTAATAAACATCCTGCATACAGATCTCCATCTGAGAGTTTGCTTCTCAGGGAACCCAACCTGTGACACATCACTTGTCCTCCTTTGGTTGACAAGTATTAAGCCAAAGACACAACTGATTGTTTTCCATTGGTTAGAATAGGAAAGAAACAGTCAAGAATCAGTCTTTTATTCCTTTCCTTCTCTTTCTATTCTTTTTCTTCCTAAACTAAAAGTTTTAAGATTAATCCTTTCTCCCTTAAATAGAATTTACTTATCTTACCTGAAATTTTCAGTAGAGGAACTTATAGACATAAATATTATCACTTCTTCTAAAAAGTAAATTTCAAAAAAAGTAATTTCCATCCTCATGACTCTATTTCTCATTTATATACATATACTTTAATGTGTTTCAATGTTTCAAGTATCTGAGGCTAATAAAGAAGTTCCCAAGGAATTCCTAAATGATCTCTGTGTTATTCTGAATTAGTCATAGTTTTTCACAAATAAAATTGAAAATTTTATATATAAATGTTATGTGAAGCTTGCCTATTTCTCCTGAGTTTTGGAGTGATAATATTAGGGGTTAATCTAATTAGAGATAATATCCAGGGAAACTAATACAACTAAACATAATGCATAGTTTCTGATTCAAGTCATCGGGCTAAGAATACTTGATTTTCCCTTCCTTCTAAAGTCATATTGATGGGGGAACAGAGGACTAGCTGAGGACAAAGCACATTGACAAGTCCTTGAAACAAGAGAGTGACATTCCTCTACAGACTCAACTGCCTCTATGTTCATACTTTGCTAAGGGCAAAAGGCAATCTTAGCCCGACCTCCAAGAGACTCTAAGTCTACTTTAACATATAAAAATTCCTTTAGAAATTTCCTTTATCTTTAAACCCCCAAGATACTTGTTAGCAATTATCCCCCAAGCATATGGCCCACTGATACACATCTGAAGGGTCTCACGACTCAGGCTTTACTAGAGGGTATTAAGTGATCTTTTCCCACCAAACGCTAGCCCCCTCAGGGTCCTGGAAACCTTGCTTCCAAAATTCCTTAGCGAGTACCCTATCTTCAAATCCCAGGCAACTCCCAGGTATATAATCAGTCACCCCTCACAGGCCCAAGGCAGCAGCTCTTCCTGTCCCCAAGCTTTAATAAAACCACATTTTGCACCAAAGACGTCTCAAGAATTCTTTCTTGGTCATCGGCTCCGGACCTCACCTATATTCCAAAACTTCACCAATATTAAATATTTAAAATAATATTCATAAGAGAAAAAAGTGAGATCATTGGGAATCCATGAAGATAAGAATTCAGAGATATTTTGCAAGCTAGACTGAGAGTGACAGAAATATCAAAGCGATGAAAGAGCAGAACTGTAGTTCTCAAGCTGTGCACTGCACGACTCCCAGAATCTCCATTCACACAGACTCATGCAGTGTTTATCCAGCACCAACATCCAGAAGGGCCCTGGAGACAGAAGCCCAAGATACTCATCAGTAGTTTTCCCAGCAGTGGGCTTTGGAGCCATCAGAAAAAGTTATTAAATAATTGATTACAAAATATCTAAGAGAGTAACCCCTTCCTTTCTTGCACAAGAAAACAGAGTGGTTGACATAAAGGGCTTTTGCCCACCTCGTAATACCCTGACATAACTTAAAGAAAGTTTGTAATCTGTCTGGGGAGGGTTTAAGGTTCTATGAGAGAGACACACTGGAGTTTTGCATAATTCCTGACAGCCTCAGTGAATAAAGAAGGGAAAATCAGAAAATCCAATCTGCCCTTGAGGGAAATAACTTATCCTGCTCCATCTCCAGAGTCAAGTCATTCTCCTGGCAATTGTGTGGGTCTCCAGGCTCCTTGCGTATGTTAATTAACCTAGTCTTTCAATTAATTAAAAATGGGCAATCAAAATGGAACTGAGAGATAAGGACAGTCAACAATATGGATGACAGCAAAAATAAAACAGGCTAGAAACAAATCATTAGAGAAAAAAGTAATCAAAATATATAATTAATAACTTCAGAGATTTTCAAATCGTGCTGTATTTTAAAAATAAAACCAAGACGACAGGTAGAGAAAAGAAAATTTTTTAAAAATTAAAAATTTTGAAAACTATGCTATGATTTTTGAAGCCAAAACCAATAAATTTTCTGATTAATAAAATAAAGATGGCTGAAGACTAAATAAGTGATCCAAATTAAAGATGTTTTCTAGGCTATATGATACAGAGACAGTATGTAGAGGATACACTCCAAAAGTATAGGAAAAAAGATATAGACCACAGTTAATGAAGGAGAAAAAATACTTAAGAACTAAGAAAACATTTTCTAAATTGAAGAATAGTATAAATATTTGTGTTAAAAAGACCCATAGAATTAATGGAAAAATTACAAAAGAACCTACACCTAGGTACATAGATAAATCTTTAAAAATTCGAGAGAGTAAAAAATATCTATAAAACATTAAAAACTACATTTACTTCAGACTTTTCATCAGCAATACTAAATAATATAGTGGAGTAATATTTTTAAATCCTAAGCTTACAGTTCTATACTTAGCCAGATTATTAAATTAGGGACAAATGGGGGTAAGGCAGGGCTAGGTAGGGGGCCATGGAATCAGGCTCACAAAAATCCCAAAAATGTGGAGATGCGAGTAAACCGGAGATAAATAAACCAGACCATCCAGTCCCTGCCAGAGATGGGGTCTTGTTATAACAGCTACTTGTGACTAACAAAGAATTGCAGGAGCCTAAAAAGGAAGTAAGCCATTAAAGATGTTATCAGTAGTCCTTACTCAATGGTGATATCAATAGATATGTTAAAAGATTTAGGTTCCCTGGTTGGCTTTCAATAAAAGACCAACCCTACAAGCCCTCAGGGGCAACCCAGTCTGGACCCCTCTCATTTCTGAGAGCTTTCTGTATATCTTTGCTTAATAAACTTCTATGGCCTTACTCACCTCTCCTTTTTTTCGCAAGATTCATTCTTTGACTCTGTGAGACAAGAACCAAGCTCTCCCATATCATTATTAACCAAGAGTAATAAGAAAATAAATTTGGAAAACTAGGGGAGGACATGTAGGGACTCAGAAAATTTCTCATCTATTATACTGCACACATGCATATACATATACATGTATATATGTAGGAGTACAGATATGTATATGTATTATTTTATGTATACATAAACACATATACATAAATATAGATACTAGAATTTCTCTCCTCACAACCTCAGCACTATCAACATTTTGGGCCAGATAATTCTATGTTGTGAAGATTTATCATGTGCATTATAGAATATTTAGCAGCATTCCTAGTAAGTAGGAAAATGAGGAGCATAATATCCTCCAGTTAGGAATGCACGCAAGTGTGTACATGTATATGTATATACACACACACAAAAAAGCATACACACATCTATGTATATGTGTAAGATTATATACATTTACATTCACCAACATATATAAGATTTTATATATACACAAACTATAATATACATAATATATGAATAGGATTAAAAAATAGATGATAGAGAGATAGAGAGATAGATGATAGACAGCTAGCTAGCAGCTCCTGACATCCAGGAGGCCTGGAATTGTCAGGTAAATCTTGGTGTTGCTATGAGCTGGCCTGGCAATCATTGCTAGGCCTTGATTTCTCCTATTGAACATAAACAATTTCATAGCACATCAACATCAGACACAGCCACTCCGTGACAATGATGAAAGAAGACAAGTTAAGACCATTACACAATCATGTCTAAACACAGACAAACATGAACAATGTCCACACCACAATAATAACCAACATTCTTTTATCCTGGCTCATAAGTGATTGCTTCTTCTTTATAAATTATGGCTTTAACCTCCATCTAATCTTCTCTCCTTACAGAAAAGATTTACTAAGACACCCAATCACATCATTATTCTGGCTTCCTCAGAGTATGTAATCGAAAGCAAACCCTACTTTCTTAAATTATCTCCCAAACCATCTAACACAAACCCAAATCCTATAGTCAGTTAATTCTTTTTTTTTTTTTTTTTAAAGATTTTATTTATTTAGTCATGAGAGACACACACAGAAAGAGAGAGAGAGAGAGGCAGAGACACAGGCAGAGGGAGAAGCAGAATCTATACTGGGAGCCTGACACGGGACTGGATCCCAGGTCTACTGGATCAGGTCCTGGGTTAAAGGCAGCGCTAAACCGCTGAGCCACCCAGGCTGCCCCTAGTCAGTTAGTTCTAACAGCCTCTAGCTGAGATGTCCTATGGTTCCCATTAGTATGTGTCTCCCCTGCTACAAGTTGTTCAGTTGCAGATGTGTTCCTGGTAATTCAAGGAAGTATTACATAAGATATAAGAAAAAGATATTTGAAAGTGACCCAGAAAAGAAGGACATAGAAAAAGAAATAAAAGAGAAGCCACTATCCCTGGCCTTTTAGAAGTTTCAGTTACATAGGATTTTATTACTCTTTTTATGGTCCAAATATTTTATTTGGTTGGACAGTAAATAGGTGTATTTAAGAGTGGGTATAACAAATGTTATTTATTGGTTTTCAGCCTTGAGAGAAAAAAAAAAAAAAAACTAAAAATAAAAGAGAGTATACCTAACTACAGGGATGGAATTGAACATACTAGTCAATATTATTCATCTTGATGTTGGAAAATCAAGATATAGCTGACAGAAATTGAGACATGGGATGGGGAAAAAGAATATGTAGGAAAAGGTCAGTAGGTGAATTAATTTCCTCATCTTTCATAGAAGGACATCAGTAATATCTACTGATTAAAAGTTGATAGAAAAAATAAAAGGTTAAAAATACAGTTTAAAGTAAAATTACTACATGAAAACTAAAAATACATCAGTAAAGAATGTCTACTTTGTGGCAGAGGAATGGAAGATGATGTAAATACAGTGAATTTTCATCCTTTACTTAAGAAAGTGAATAGTTACTATTTGGTGTTTACAGATCAAAAAACAGAGGGATAGTACAGAATTTAAAGTTGTAATATTAAACTCAGTGTGACTAATAAAACGAACTTTTGACACTGATTAAAATAGTAGAATGGAAATAGGGCTATGAGGAAAGGCCAATTTTATTTTATATTTCATAGCTTTCTGCACACATTCTTGACTATGTGTGTCTACTACTTGTATAATTTAAATAAATAATGGTATACCCATAACACATAATACATAATATATAATGACATAATCACTTTCCAAAGGGCCCATCTCTAAATACTATGTCATTAGGGATTAGGTTTCAACATATTAATTTTGTTGCAACATATAGATTTCTGTCTATAGCACAGACCAAGAAAAAAAGAGGTTCATGATCCCTGAGGCACATATATATATGAGGTTCAAAGAGTATGAGACTCAGTTAGGATATGTAATCTAGAAATGTTGGAGGGAGAACATTTAGACTCTCCTTCCCTAGTGTATTAGAGTTCAATCAGAGGGTTTTTTTTTTTTTTTTCAATCAGAGGTTTTAATATAGAAATTTGACCAGACAAAATGTGGAAGCTGGTTGAACAGTCTCAGTAACTACTTCCTTTCTGATGTTGGAGCTTGAAATGCATAAGTCACAGACAAACGGGAATGGAAGGTGGCATTTATGAGCACGGGCTGTTAACTTGTTTGAGGACAGAGTGGAACTGGCTCTAACCTTGATAAAGTTTCCTACAGGAGAAGCTGCTACCCTTTGCCATGGAGCTAAACATGCCGTTGGCCCAGGAGTCAGAGAAACTGAAGGAAGGTCAGGGGAAGATGAGAGAATTGTAGGCCTGGCTACTACCCAATCCCAAGGTGAGTCAGTGGATAAGTGAAAACATGCATGAGCTGGAGAAGCACCTGCTTTGACCTGAGAATAAAGACAAAATGGTTGCTTCATCACTCTTCCCTTCCAAATCTCTCATGAAAATATTTTTTTGTTACCACCCTAACCAGAAATACCCCGGGAAATTTGGGAAATACAGTTCAACCTAGCCACAATGACACATTTAAAAACCATCAAGTTTAGTGATATTTTCAAAAAATGTGAAACTGGTCATTAGTACTTTCTGACTTTCTGTTATCTAGTTCCTTTCTAATACTTGCTATACAAAATTGGTAGAGGCCCTCCCCAGGCAGTACTCATCTATGCTTCTGCTGAATAATCAACACGCAGCCACCTGACCACACCTCTATATCAAAGTCAATTTCTTAGTGCACTTGAGCTTGTGAGGCTTCAGGAATTAACAGAGTACCCCACACAGTGTTCAACAGAAGTTCCCCAGATCCTGGATGAATGAATGGATCTAGACGGAATCAATTGCATTAAACTATGAAGTACTGATAGCAATGCAGAAGGCAGGGTAGAATGGCAAAAGAAGGAACAAAGATACTTTCTGGGGCTTGATACTTGCCTTTGAGTTTTGGCTCCATCACCCTGGTTTTGGCAAATTACTTAACCCTTTTCTGAGTCTTTGCTTATTCAGGTCTTAAATCGGATTAATAGCATCATAGCTCCCAGGATAATTGTGAGGATAAAATATCTATCGAATGCTTCTTACTTAGCAGCCATTCAACATATTCTGCTAATTTTTGAAACTAATAAGAGGCCCTTGACCTTTGACCCAACATGAAGCTAAGTGAAAAATTCAGCTAGCTCATGAAGAAGTTAGGTTTTGGCAGTATAGGTCACTGAGTAGGCTTATCAGTCCAGTCTAGAAGTATAAAACTCTACTTCCCCTAAAGCATATCTTTTTTTTTTCTCTTTCTCTCTTACTGCTTCATGTCTTTGTTTCTTAATCCACAGGCCCCCTAACTGATAGCAAAGTTTTAGTTTTTCCTTTAGAGCTATCACAGCAATGGGAGAGTGGGGAGAAGGCAGGTGACAGTGGAAGAAAATCAGTGGTGCTGAGAGGCAGCAGGAACAATAACTGACATTTTTTTTTTAATAACTGACATTTTTATCTATGGGTCATTATTAAGTCATGGATTATTATTGGTCATTAGTTCATAGGGTATTTTCAGTAGGCTCCAATCTGCAAATGGACTGTGACATGACACCTTTAAAATTATTCCCTGGTATATAGTCTCTGGACTAAGTAACACTGTAGGAATAAAGAAGAAAATGGACTGAGATCCACAAGGTACTTAGAAACCAGCTGCAAGAGTTCTGTTCAGCCAAAGACCGCTTAGCCAGTCCTACCTATGGTATCAGCCTATAAATCTGCCTTTGCGCTATATTTCACAAGTTTGTCGTATCATTTGGTGGCAATTTGTTCTGCCTTCCCCAACATCACAAAATAGTCATTGATTTAACCTTACTGCTTTCCTATTTGCTTGACTTTTTATTGCTCAGTTTTGCTTGTTTTGCTTTCTGCTTCCTTTCCTTCTGGCCTAGAAACTAAAATGGTGACATGGGGAGGTATGGGAAAACATTGAGATTCTCAAACTTTGACCTGCTTTATTCAAGTTTTTCAGTGATAACCACCTGTTTGTTTGTCATGAAAGCTTTCAGACACTTCTATGAACCTCTACCTATACCACTATCTTCAAGCACTCAGAGTACAAAAATAAATCATGAAAATAAGAGTAAGCAATTATTAGATTAGCTTGTTCAGTATTACTCGCTGTCTAGCTTGCTATATGTAATTTATGATTAAAACCAATGTTCAATTTTCACTAACATTGAGCTATTTAGTTCTGGTGATAATTCTACAATGTCAAGGGTATAATTCCCACCTGATAGGTCATTTATTTTAGATGATCAGAATTTATACCTGATAAAATCGCTCCTTTGCCATACCAGAATTTTTTTCTTTTAAAAAGTAGCTACATAATTGCTGCCTTTCACATCTGAAGCATCATTAATGACAGCCAATGCTCTCCATATGTACAACCATACCTGAAAAAAGGCCCAAGTGTAACTTATGTTGCCTCCCACAGAGCTTTCCAACAGACCCTGGGCCCATAAAGTCAGAGCATCCATATTTCTTTGGAAAGACATCATATTTGATTTCATATATTATTTTATAGATCAAAGAGAGAGGAAGATATATATATATATATATATATATATCCAGAGAGAGAGAGGGAGAGAGGGAGGAGAATACCATTTGTTTGATGTCTTGTAGATCCAAGAACCAAATATAGCTTTGACTCACTGTTTGTGTGTCATACTGACTCAGTGCTGTGAGACTGGCTGTGTTCCAGGCATTTGGTTGTGGGACTCCTGTCTTGCCCTGGAATTTTGAAAATGATCCCAGGTAAGGTTGACGAAACAGCTGTGCAAGTGTGGTGTGTTATCTGTAGCAAGTCCAAGTCTGGCATGTATCTTTAAAACAACAAGGTCTGTAAATTGCTTTGTGAAAAGATAATATTTGAAAGCCAATGACATTTGAGAAAACTTTAAAAATGGGAAAATGTGTTGTATACACAGACATCTATTAAAAATGAGGTAGGGGATGCCTATAAAAAAAAAAAAATCCTTCAGTAAATAAGAAGAATTCCCAAGTATTTAGGGACTCCCAGTTGAATGGAAGAAATCAGATTTGTTATCATCTATCATCTAACAAACATTCCAGACTTGCCTATAACTTTTTGACTTTGAGATAAGTTGCTGCAGAACTGAAGGCCTCATTGAATTCCCTCACACTGGAGTTGCCTACAAATGATTGTTAGGTTTCTCTGGCTCAAACATAGACCAGATTCCAGTATGCTCTAGGCCACTTAAATTCCAGCCATGTGGATATGAGAAAAACACAGAATTGTCATCTTCTCCTTCTGAAAGTTTATGTTTCTGTACACTATTTTGTCTATTCATATTGCAAAGCAAACTTTAGTTTATGAAAATTATGCACAAATTCTCTCTTCATTTCAGCGCTTTCAGCTAGTGAATATATATTACCAATCACCTGCCACACACTTGCAGAATGCAGTTAGCAGTATCACAATCTTTATAATATATTATCATCCTAACATATTTCAAAAGTTTTGTAGAAATACTAAAATAATAAGCTAATATATTCACACACATACATGCTTATATATTAATACATACACACATGCACACAATTATTGTTTTGAAACTTTGAATCATATTCAAACTTTATACTCTACTTTTTTCCCAAATATGTATCATATATGGATATGTATATCCATGATATAGATCATTGATATCAGTTCATATATCTTTTCAAAAACTGAGTATTAGGCTCTCTGCTCCTCCCCGTTCAACAGACAGCTGCATCTTCTGGTGCAGTGCCAGCCGTGTCCCTGAAGCATGATGTTGGAGTGAATGGATTTGGCCATATTGGGTGCCTGGTCACCAGGGCTGCTTTTAACTATGGCAAAATGGATATTGTTGCCATCAATGACCCCTTCATTCACCTCAACCACACGGTGTACATGTTCCAGTAGGATTCTACCCATGGCAAATCCCATGGCATGGTCAAGGCTGAGAACGGGAAACTTGTCATCCATTGGAAGTCCATCTCCATCTTCCAGGAGTGGGATCCCGCCAACATCAAATGGGGGTGATGCTGGTGCTGAGCGTGTTGTGGAGTCCACTGGGGTCTTTAGCACCATGGAGAAGGCTGGGGCTCACTTGAAGGGCAGGGCCAAGAGGGTCATCATCTCTGCTCCTTCTGCTGATGCCCCCATGTTTGTGATAGGCATGAACCACGAGAAGTATGACAACTCCCTCAAGATTGTCAGCAATGCCTCCTATACCACCAACTGCTTGGATCCTCTGGCCAAAATCATCCATGACAACTTTGGCATCATGGTGGGTCTCATGACCACCATCCATGCCATCACTGCCACCCAGAAGACCGTGGACGGCCCCTCTGGGAAGCTGTGGCATGACGACCAAGGGGCTCCCCAGGACATCATCCCTCCTTCCACTGGCTCCGCCAAGGCTATGGGCAAGGTCATCCCTGAGCTGAACGGGAAGCTCACTGGCATGGCCTTCTGTGTCCTCACCCCCAACGTGTCAGTTGTGGATCTGGCCTGCTGCCCAGAGAAAGCTGCCAAATATGATGACATCAAGAAGGTGGTGAAGCAGGCATCAGAGGGCCCCCTCAAGGGCATCCTGAGCTACACTGAGGACCAGGTTGTCTCCTGCGACTTCAACAGTGATACCCACTCTTCCACCTTTGATGCCGGGGCTGGCATTGCCCTCAATGACCACTTTGTCAAGCTCATTTCCTGGTATGACAATGAATTCGGCTACAGCAACTGGGTGGAGGATCTCATGGTCCATATGGCCCCCAAAGAGTAAGAGCCTCTTGGACCACCAGCACCAGCAAGAACAAAAGGAAGAGAGAGGCCCTCAGTGGGGCTGGGGAGTCCCTGCCCTGACTTAATCCCCCAAAACACTGAGAATCTCCTGACCTCCAATTCACATCCCAGACCCCAAGGAAGGGGAGGGCCTTGGGGAGCCCCACCTTGTCATCTACCATCAATAAAGTATACCTTACCCAGCCAAAAAAACATCAAACCAAACCAAACCTACCAAACAAACAAAAAACCCTGAGTATTATTCTATAGTGTCTGTGTGACATGAGTATTATGTTAGATAACTTCTACTTGACTACCCAGATCCTCTCTCTAACTGCCTCTACCTTGCACTCTGGGAAGGAGACTCTCAGGGGTTCTCTTACCCAGTGGTTCTGAGTGGCATGACAAATAGGTAGCTCTGGCAGGAGAGTAAAGAAAGGAAAAACAGTGAGGAAAATGCATTTATTTCTTCTTCTTCTCCTCCTCCCCCCTCCCCTGCCCTCTTCCCTTCCTTCCTTCCCTCCTTTCTTCCTCCTCCTCCTCCTTCTCTTCCCCCTCCCTCCCTCCTCCTCTTCTTCTTCCTGTTCTTCTTCCTCTCCTTCTTCTTCTTTCTTCTTCTTCTCTTCTTTTTCTTCTTCTTCTTCTTCTTTCTTCTTCTTCTCTTCTTTTTCTTCTTCTTTCTCCTACATCTCCTTTTTTCTCCCTTCTTCCTTCTTCTTCTTTTCAGGACAGCATATTTATTTCTTAGTTCTCTCTATGCAAGTCTACCTCAGCCTGACTGTGTCCCTCAACTGAAGACCACTTCTCTCATGTTCTCCTCTCCTCTACGTTCCTTATGAACTTTGGTCACAGATTCTTCTTGGGCTCAAGGAGAGTAACAGCTCCATTCCTATTAAAATTGGGTCACTGAAATAGGTCTTGTGGATTCCCTACATGCTGATCATACTTTTTTTTTTTTAAGATTTTATTTATTTATTCATGAGAGACACAGAGAGAGAGAGAGAGGCAGAGACACAGGCAGAAGGAGAAGCAGGTTCCATGCTGATCATACTTTAAAATACTGTCTTTGTGAATAAACTCTCCTCAAATTGTTATGATTTACCTGGGGATCCCTGGGTGGCTCAGCGGTTTAGTACCTGCCTTCGCCCCAGGGCATGATCCTGGAGTCCCGGGATGGAGTCCCATATCAGGCTCCCTGCATGGAGCCTGTGTCTCTGCCCCCACCCCCACCCCCGTGTCTCTCATGAATAAATAAATAAAATCTTTTTAAAAAAGTCAAGATTTACCAGTTTCCTTGGGATTCAGATATTATATAATTATTCTTCTGCTGATGAACATTCAATTTATTTTCAGTATTTTTGTATAAATATCCTCTTACATTCATTCTTAAATACCGGTACTCTTATTTCTGCAATATATTTGTCAAAAGTAGCAGTGCTCACTTAAAATTTAAGTACATTTTTAATGTTTATAGATATTTCCAGATAACTTTTTTCCAGATAGCTTTTGAAAAGATTTTAATCAATTCATACTTGCACTAGTAGTTTAATTATTTATTATTATTAGTAGTATTTTTTTTTTTTTTTTTTTTTTGAGAGAGGGACAGAACAGGGGGAGGGACAAAGGTAAAGGGAGAGAGAATCCCAAGCAGGCTCCAGGAACAGCACAGAGCCTGATGTGGGCCTCAATCTCAGGACCCTGAGTTAATGACCTAGGCCTAAATCAATAGTCAGACGCTTAACTGGCTGAGCCACCCACATGGCCCTTAATTATTTTTAACAATAAATTTAAAGTGCTGACTATATGCCAGACATTCTATAAAGTATTTAACAAATATTAACTGATGTGATCTAGTATACGAGGTTTCCTATTTCTATATCCTTATCTTCACTGTATGTAATTAATCTTTTATACCTTTTCTCCAGTCTGATGTGTGTAAAATGGTGTCTCATTATTTAAATTTCCATTTGCTTGGCTATTAGTGAGGCTGAGTATCTATCTATCTATCATCTATCTATCTATCTATCTATCTATCATCTATCTATCATCTATCTTGTCTAATTATACTTCCTCTTCAATGAATTCTCCATTTATATCCATTGCCTTTTTATTGAGTGTTTATATTAATGAGAGAAATTAGATTGGGAGAATTTGGGTGAGTGGTTGGAATCCACAAAATTTAAAAACCTTTAAAATCACAATTCTCAAATTAAATAATTCTGTAAACACAATGAGAAATCAGATGCTATTCATCTATAGTAAAATATATGCTGCTATTACCCACAGCCAGTACTTGTGCACTGGAGTGTAATCAGAAGAAATGCTCGATATTTTATAACAGAATATGACTATTTTATAGATTGAAAAACTGAAAATTTTCCTAATAAACCATTTATGAAGTAGCTAATTATATATAGTTGATAGGTGTCTGAAATGTAGAAATATGATTAGATCAGACTTGAAAAAATATTGGGAAAAACTGAGTAAAAATCTTTAATTTTATAGATCAAGAAACTGAATTTCCTAGTAGTAGCACAGTTGACTAATGACATTCGAGTGGAAAGAATCTTAGACTGACAAAGAGTAAAGATCATAAGTGCTTTGAACCTTTGTTTCCCACCCCTTCAGTGGGAAAAAAACATGAGTTCTTCCTGGTGGACAACAGGGATGGGCAGCTGAAATGAGACAATGAAAGTTCAAGTGTTAGAAAATTCTATTCATGACAGAAAGGTAAGGTATCTCTTCAGGGGAAAACCAAGTCTAGCATGCAGGTGTTCTGGTTTTTCTATCCCATTCTTTTTGTCCAGCACTGTGCTGGCTAATCCAAGAGGTTCTGCTCATGGGCATTTTTGTAGATCTTGGACAATTTAGGCAGAAGCATGCCAAATATTTCTTCGGGTTGTCTGTAGTCCCCATGAACATAGAAATCCTCCACTTTACAGGTACTAAACTTTTCTTTTTTTTTTACTCAAAGTTCAGCAACAGAGGTAATAGTCAAAACAAGCAACTAATATTTTTAGCCAAAAGGTGCCAGATGAGACACAACTCCTTTTGCAGGGAAAACTCAAGTCTGTGTGTTTGCTCACACTCCAAACATATTGCTTCTTTCCACCATCACCCTGCTACCTCACATAAAGCACTTCAATGACGACAATGCAAAAGTTCCCGCCCTGCTAAGAATAAGTTATGCTAAGCGAAAGTGGATAAAAGTAATGCAAGGCCACATAATGAGCTGCATCTGATGACAGACTCATAAAGCTGTTCCCAATAACAAATGCTTCCTATTAATGAGAATTCAGAGAAATGCAATTATTTTCAAATTCCTACACTACAAAGTAGTCATGGTTTTTTGTTATGTATGTAGTCTAATCTACAGCTCTATTTGAGTTTTTCCTTAAAAAAAACTATGGCATGCATTTTTTTCTACATACTGTAATTTCTGAAGACTGAAGTTTGCAAATTAAAAATCTGTGTAGTTCAACTATACAGAGGGATGACCATCTTAACTTTGGAAATTCAAAATCCATCTTAAGTTAACATAATAACAGTAAATATATTTTACCAGGGCATGAAGGGTATTTCATTTATTGTTAACCTAAAAAAAAAAAGTGGAATAAGAACATTTCACTCTATCAACCCTCCAGGGTTTGAATTTCAAATAAGTAATCTTCAATGCTCTTTGAGTTTTGAGGAAATCAACCTTCAATTTGCAACTTTTGCATATTACCGTAGTGGTGTTTTTGATGTATCAGTTGGCTAGTCCCCAGTTATTCTTTCAAACGTTATTCCAGGTGTTGCTGTGACATTTTTGGCATATGGGATTAAAATTCATAATCAGTTGATTTTAAGTAATGGAGATTATTTTAGATAGTCTGGATGGGCCTGATTCAATTATTTGAAAGGCATTACGAACAGAGCCAAGACTCCCATAAGAAGAAATTCTGTAGACAGCAGCTTTAACCTGTACCTGAGAGTTCCAGTCTGCCATTCATGATGGCCTGGCCCCCAAATGGCATAAATCAATAATAAATTTCTTAATTTATATTTCTTATTGACTCTGCATCTCTAAACAGAACATTAATCAATTAAATAGTTCAAGAGTACTCAATGGTATTTCCTAACCTTGATGAAAATAGTATTATATTTTAGAAATGAATTAAACTCAGAGATTATGTTTCCTTGTTACAGGTTTTCTGTCAATTTTGTAAATATTTCTTATATCTAGTCTGATTTTTCTTGGATCAACTTCAATAATTTTGATTCTTAGCCTGTGGAATCCTACTTGTTTCCATGTGGGATACTTTAGATGTTTATATAATTATTAAAGTGTGTATGTTATATATATTTTTTTATTTTATTTTATTTTATTTTTATTTATGATAGGCACACAGTGAGAGAGAGAGAGGCAGAGACACAGGCAGAGGGAGAAGCAGGCTCCATGCACCGGGAGCCCAACGCGGGATTTGATCCCGGGTCTCCAGGATCGCGCCCTGGGCCAAAGGCAGGCGCCAAACCGCTGCGCCACCCAGGGATCCCTAAAGTGTGTATGTTATAGATAATAGACATGTAAAGTAGTATAAACAAGAAGACTGACCTTAAACAAGAAGAACTAGTCCCTAGTTCTTAAGTACATATGATGGAGATTTTTTGTTTGAATAAAGAAACACGGAAATAGTTATTTCACTATCTTTGAAAAGAAAATAATTGCACTTCACCATCATTGCCAACTCCATCATATTAGCCAGAAAGCACCACAGAGTGCTGCCTTTGTTTATAAAATGGCCTCCAAGAAGAATTTGACCAGAAATACTTCAGTGGTCTCCTGGGAATTCTTTTTATATTTTTATTTATAAAAATATCACTACTATGCCTCAGAGGCTGTGGTGTTAGAAATGATAATATTACTTATCCGATCCAGAGCTAACTCTTTTCTAAGTTTTTAATTCATAATAGAACGGTCTAGTGAGGTTTTCACTCCTATTGACCCAACCTTGTTTCCATTTTTAAATAAACGACATTTTGAACAATATTTTTTTTAAGTTTTTTTTTTTTTTCTTCCTTCATAAACGCATTTTCAAATGTCATAGCCTGGTTAAATATCCTCTCTTACTCATTAGATCAATGGCATCTTTCCCCCATACTTGGAGCACATGTTTCAAAAGGATAAGCCCAAACTGTGGTGATGAAGGATAAGTCTTCTGACTCACTGAGTTGTTTCCCCTCTCTCTGCCCCCCATACCCCTCTTGTCTTAATATTAGCTTTGGACAGGATTTTATGATGCAAACTAAAGAGTGTCTCCTACCTTAAGCCCTATGGCTGTATTTCTGATTTGGTGTAGTGATGACATTTGATCAGGATTTTAAGCTCTAGAGCTTTCATTACAGAGCTAAAAAACAGCCTTGAGATCAATGCTGGAGGACACAGGGTAAGTAGTATGAATAAATCATGTGGTGGTGCATTGATAAATGCACACTACTGAATACACAGAATTTAATATCAAGGTATTGTGGCTGGATTTTCAAACACCACTGCTGGAATATTATCAATACTGCTATAAGCTATTTTATCAAAATAAAAGCTATCATTTTATTACCATTAGTAACTGTATATTTAAATTGTGTGCTTCAGGGCACTAGCTGATTGCCTTTGGTGCCCAGAGTGTTACGTTACCCTAACTGGGAAGATAAAATTCATTAGTAGTATAGTGGGCCTTTTACACTCATCTCTGAAGCTTGAGGGATTTTAAATATAGCCAGAGGCAGAATATTCAAGTGAACAACTTAACACTCAGATTCAATGGGATAAATTTGATGTTGCTATCGGGGCAATTGACTTTTGTGTACGCTTTTTTTTTCTTTCTTTTTTTCATTATGTTTTCAGTTTGCAGAAACAGTAAAGTGCTAAGGAGAACTATAAAATATATTTTCCAAAGTAGTCCAAAGGCTGCTTCTTTTAAAAAAATTATTAGCTTTTCTCCCATGCAGTCAATAGCTATTAAAGTCTTTTAAACAACTTTTCAATTATAAAGGTCAGACAAAACTGGCAAGAGTCAAAATCTAGTCTTTCCTGGCTCTCTATTCATATCTGAACTACTTCAGATAATAGGCATGATCTTTCATTTTGTAACACAGGAGCTCTTTGCATATATTTTTTGTTGAGTAAAATGGCAGAGAACGATAGTGTCAAAGATTTCCTGAAAGTAGGCATCTCCTGCCAAGCAGGCAAGGTGTCCCAGAGGAGTTTGGCTGGAATCGTACCTTAAAAAACTAAGAAGTGGACAGCAAGAATGCCTGGGTAGCTCAGTTGGTTAAGTGTCTGCCTTCAGCTCAGTTCATGATCTCAGTCCTGGGGTAGAGCCCTGCATCAGGCTCTCCCTCAGTAGCGAGTCTGCTTCTCCTTTGCTCTCTGTGACCTCTCTTGCTTTCCCTTTCTCTATCAAATAAACAAATAAAATCTTAAAAAAAAAAAAAGAATTGGACAGCAGAGATGAAACAACAGAGTCTCTTTCAGCATAGTGGTCACAAACTTTTTCTACAGCATGTATTTTAGACAATCAAGACTTATAAAACTTTTGGAAAACTGGAAAATAATTGCTCTTCTTATTAGTATTCAAATCAAAACGAACTATCTATGGATAGTTTTATTCCAAGAAAGATAAAGTTATTTGCAGGAGGTTGCAAATTATACATGCACAGTGTCAACATTTAGGAAAGCCAAACATATTTTTTCAAGAATTACGTTTTAAAGCCATCAGAAAGCTGTGGATGGAAGGAAGATTAGAGAGACTAAACTTTTAGAGGTTGGAATTCTCAGGTCTCTTTCTCTGGGAACACGTGATAATTTGGAGTATGATCTAGAGACGGGATCTAGGTTTCCTTCAGAGAAAAAAACTGATGAGAAGGGACAAATAAACCAATGACTTTTTGGCAGTCATCCAGGGCTGGACGCTTAAACTGCCCCAAACACATGGCCAATTTCTCTCATAAGAGTAGAGTTTAATTTACCAATGGACAAAGTGCTTGGTTAAAGAATCAGGTAGAGGGGATCCCTGGGTGGCACAGCGGTTTGGGGCCTGCCTTTGGCCCAGGGCGCGATCTTGGAGACCCGGGATCGAATCCCACATCGGGCTCCCGGTGCATGGAGCCTGCTTCTCCCTCTGCCTGTGTCTCTGCCTCTTTCTCTGTGTGTGTCTCTCATAAATAAATAAAATCTTTTAAAAAAAATTCTGAAAATACTGGAGGGATTGGTGAGCGGACACCGGCACTCTTTACCATTGGTTTTTCCTTCTGAGAATATTTGCTTATTCTAAGTGCAGCTAGAGGTAGAGAATCCAGGTCTGGCCCCTGGCATAGAGTTTTTGGAATACTAAAAAAAAAAAAACAACCAAGAGTTTTGGCAGCCAAACATACAACTAGACTTCTTCATAACATTATTGCTGTTCAAAACCTGCAAAGAACAGGAGTAAGCTAAAAACCTATGACTGAAATTCCAACCATCTCCCAGAGTTAGAAGAAAAATCCTTTCCAAGCCTTCAGTTAAAAGCTCCTGAGGGACATACCCTCAGAATGAAGACAAAGTGGAGATAGATTGAATCTCGCCAAAAATCCAATGCAATTTTGACCTAGTTCCATTCTGACTGGATTAAATCCATTTCCCAGTACCTCTGTAGTGATAAAATGTCATCTATTATCAGAACCTTTAAAGTTTTTATGTAGTCACAATTATATGAAAAATCATTAATTATATAGAAATATGGGACCATATGGTCAGTAACCAAGGGGGAAAACCAGACAATAAAATCAGACTTTGAGGTGGTCCTGATACTGGGATCAGAAGTCAATGATTTAAAACTGATTATGACTAATATGTTCAAGAAATTAGAGAAATGATGGAAAAACTGGTTAATATGGGGAAGTTCATTACACACTAAGAATAAAACAAATATTGTAGGAACAAAAACACATTATCTGAAATCAAGAAAGCAAGAAATAGTTTTCACAGAACTTCAGACAAAACAGAAGACATATCAACAGAAAATATCCAAACTGAAGCACAGAATAATAATAACAACAAAGCATTATAGATAAGAGGAATTCTATCAAGAGGTCTAACATACATGTAAATGGAAGATAGGAGAAATACTAGAGATGTTAGTTGAGATTTTTAAAAACAGAAGATCACCATCAACACATAGATATAAAAAGCTCAACAAGTCACAAGCAACATTTCAAAAAAATATAACTGTATAACTGTGAACATTACAGTCAAGTTTCTGATTGCCAGAGAGAAGGAGAAATTCTCACAAGTGGCAATCGACAAAAAGACAGTATTTTCAAAAGAATTAAAATAAAAGTAACAAATGACTTCACATCGGAGACGAAGTTGGAGAGTAATGCGTTAATATTTTAAAGTGTTAAAAATAATTATTAATCTGGAATCCTATAATGAATCAAAATATTCTCCAAAAATAAACATGAAATAAAGATGTTCTCAGCAAAAACAAAGATTACATCATCAATATACATTGTACGATACATAGAAAAACTTCTTATACTTAAGTGAAATAATTCCAGATAAATAAATGACATGCTTAAAGGAAGTAACAGCATGAAAAATGGTGGATATTTGGGGAGATATATATTGATTGTATAAAACAAAAATTATGGGATCCCTGGGTGGCGCAGCGGTTTGGCGCCTGCCTTTGGACCAGGGCGTGATCCTGGAGACCCAGGATCGAATCCCACATCGGGCTCCCGGTGCATGGAGCCTGCTTCTCCCTCTGCCTGTGTCTCTGCCTCTCTCTCTCTCTGTAACTATCATAAATAAATAAAAATAAAAAAAAAATAAAACAAAAATTATAATGTCTTATGAAATGTGTAACATAAATATAGACCTAAAATGCATTACAACAATAGTGCAAAAGTGGGAGATAGATTATTGAAAGTAAAACATTCTAAGATGCTAGCATTATAGGGAAGCAAAATTATTAATAACTTGTATTAGATGGTAATAAGTCAAAGATAAATTTTTAATCAGTAAGCACTAAAAGAATAATAAAAGAATGTATAATTCAGAAGGTATTAGAGAGGGAAAATGGAATAATAAAAATATTGTTCAAATCCAAAAGAAAAGAGGAGAAACAAAGGAATAAAAGAGATCTGGAACTATCATATTACTATTAGAAAACTAATCCAACTATATCAGTAATCATAAGGTAGATAGGCTATTTTAATTAAAATATTGTTTGTTAGATTGAAATAAAGAATAATTTCTGCTGAGAAGTAAAATATTTTAAATATAAGTACACAGACATGATGAAAATAAAAGGATAGAAATTGATGTATCATGAAAATGCTAATAAAATGAACACTGGTATCTATCCTATCCGAAAATGTAGGCAATAAGGCAAGAAGCAGTACTAATTATAGAGAGACATTTTAAAATCCTGCAGAGGTCAGTTACCCAAGAAAATATCACAATTCTAAATATATATGCATTAAGTAGCATGGCTTTAATATATATAAGGCAGAAAATTAGAGATCTAAACAGACAACACTCAACCCCACAGTTATATGGGATGAATTAACAGATCTGTGTCCATAACTCAAGGCATAGAAAATTTAAACAACACAAATAACAAAACTTGACCAATTTCACATATATGGAACACCACACCCACAACATCATTTACATTTCTGAACTGCACACAAATATTCACCAAATTGATAATGTGCTAAGCCATAAAAAGAGATCCTTGAAAATACCAAAGAACTAAAATCATTTCGAATATATTTTCTCACCACAGTAGAATTTAGCTAAAACCAAATAATAAAACAGAATCTATAATAACTCCATATGCTTAGAAATGCCAAGTAATTCATATATCAAAAAGAAATCATACTAGAAATTAGAAAATGTTATGGACCATAAATCTTTGTTTTCGGGGAGGAGCAAGATGGCGGAAGAGTAGGGTCTCCAAATCACCTGTCTCCACCAAACTACCTAGAAAACCTTCAAATTATCCTGAAAATCTATGAATTCGGCCTGAGATTTAAAGAGAGACCAGCTGGAATGCTACAGTGAGAAGAGTTCGCGCTTCTATCAAGGTAGGAAGACGGGGAAAAAGACATAAAGGAACAAAGGCCTCCAAGGGGGAGGGGCCCCGCGAGGAGCCGGGCTGAGGCCGGGGCGAGTGTCCCCAGGACAGGAGAGCCCCGTCCCGGAGGAGCAGGAGCTGCACCGACCTTCCCGGGGGAAAGGGGCTCGCGGGGAGTTGGAGCAGGACCCAGGAGGGCGGGGATGCCCTCGGGCTCCCGGGGACAGTAACAGCAACTGCGCGCCCAGGAGAGTGCGCCGAGCTCCCTAAGGGCTGCAGCGCGCACGGCGGGACCCGGAGCAGCTCGGGGGGCTCGGGCGGCGGCTCCGCGGAGGGGGCTGCGCGGCCCCGGGAGCAGCTCGGAGGGGCTCGGGCAGAGGAAGAGGCTCCGTGCAGAGGGGCCTGCGCGGTTCCAGGAGCAGCTCGGAGGGGCTCGGGCGGCGGCTCCACGGAGGGGGCTGCGCGGCCCGGGAGCGCGAATCCAACAGCGCAGGCTCCGGAGCACAGGGCGCCGGGACACAGCCCAGGATCCCGCCTCCCCCGGGACAGGCAGAGGCCGGGAGGGCCCAGGACAGCGAGGACGCTCCTGCCCCAGCTGAGCAGATCAGCGGCCCCGCCCCGGAGCCTCCAGGCCCTGCAGACGGAGTTCCTGCCGGAGCTGAATCCAGGTTTCCAGAGCTGCCCCGCCACTGGGGCTGTTCCTCCTGCGGCCTCACGGGGTAAACAACCCCCACCGAGCCCTGCACCAGGCAGGGGCACAGCAGCTCCCCCAACTGCTAACACCTGAAAATCAGCACAACAGGCCCCTCCCCCAGAACACCAGCTAGACGGACAACTTCCAGGAGAAGCCAAGGGACTTAAAGTACACAGAATCAGAAGATACTCCCCGGTGGTTCTTTTTTTGTTTGTTTGTTTTTGTTTTTGTTTTGTTTTGCTTTTTGATTTGTTTCCTTCCCCCACCCCCTTTTTTTCTCCTTTCTTTTTCTTTCTCTTTTTCTTCTTTTTTTTTTTTTCGTTTTTTTTTTTCTTTTTCTTCCCCTTTTTTTTTTCTCTTTCTCTTTTCTTTCCTTCTTTCTCTCCTCTCTTTTTCTCTTTTTCCCAATACAACTTGCTTTTGGCCACTCTGCACTGAGCAAAATGACTAGAAGGAAAACCTCACCTCAAAAGAAAGAATCAGAAACAGTCCTCTCTCCCACAGAGTTACAAAATCTGGATTACAATTCAATGTCAGAAAGCCAATTCAGAAGCACTATTATACAGCTACTGGTGGCTCTAGAAAAAAGTATAAAGGACTCAAGAGACTTCATGACTGCAGAATTTAGAGCTAATCAGGCAGAAATTAAAAATCAATTGAATGAGATGCAATCCAAACTAGAAGTCCTAACGACGAGGGTTAACGAGGTGGAAGAACGAGTGAGTGACCTAGAAGACAAGTTGATAGCAAAGAGGGAAACTGAGGAAAAAAGAGACAAACAATTAAAAGACCATGAAGATAGATTAAGGGAAATAAACGACAGCCTGAGGAAGAAAAACCTACGTTTAATTGGGGTTCCCGAGGGCGCCGAAAGGGACAGAGGGCCAGAATATGTATTTGAACAAATTCTAGCTGAAAACTTTCCTAATCTGGGAAGGGAAACAGGCATTCAGATCCAGGAAATAGAGAGATCCCCCCCTAAAATCAATAAAAACCGTTCAACACCTCGACATTTAATTGTGAAGCTTGCAAATTCCAAAGATAAGGAGAAGATCCTTAAAGCAGCAAGAGACAAGAAATCCCTGACTTTTATGGGGAGGAGTATTAGGGTAACAGCAGACCTCTCCACAGAGACCTGGCAGGCCAGAAAGGGCTGGCAGGATATATTCAGGGTCCTAAATGAGAAGAACATGCAACCAAGAATACTTTATCCAGCAAGGCTCTCATTCAAAATGGAAGGAGAGATAAAGAGCTTCCAAGACAGGCAGCAACTAAAAGAATATGTGACCTCCAAACCAGCTCTGCAAGAAATTTTAAGGGGGACTCTTAAAATTCCCCTTTAAGAAGAAGTTCAGTGGAACAGTCCACAAAAACAAAGACTGAATAGATATCATGATGACACTAAACTCATATCTCTCAATAGTAACTCTGAATGTGAACGGGCTTAATGACCCCATCAAAAGGCGCAGGGTTTCAGACTGGATAAAAAAGCAGGACCCATCTATTTGCTGTCTACAAGAGACTCATTTTAGACAGAAGGACACCTACAGCCTGAAAATAAAAGGTTGGAGAACCATTTACCATTCGAATGGTCCTCAAAAGAAAGCAGGGGTAGCCATCCTTATATCAGATAAACTAAAATTTACCCCAAAGACTGTAGTGAGAGATGAAGAGGGACACTATATCATACTTAAAGGATCTATTCAACAAGAGGACTTAACAATCCTCAATATATATGCTCCGAATGTGGGAGCTGCCAAATATATAAATCAATTATTAACCAAAGTGAAGAAATACTTAGATAATAATACACTTATACTTGGTGACTTCAATCTAGCTCTTTCTATACTCGATAGGTCTTCTAAGCAAAACATCTCCAAAGAAACGAGAGCTTTAAATGATACACTGGACCAGATGGATTTCACAGATATCTACAGAACTTTACATCCAAACTCAACTGAATACACATTCTTCTCAAGCGCACATGGAACTTTCTCCAGAATAGACCACATATTGGGTCACAAATCGGGTCTGAACCGATACCAAAAGATTGGGATTGTCCCCTGCATATTCTCGGACCATAATGCCTTGAAATTAGAACTAAATCACAACAAGAAGTTTGGAAGGACCTCAAACACATGGAGGTTAAGGACCATCCTGCTAAAAGATAAAAGGGTCAACCAGGAAATTAAGGAAGAATTAAAAAGATTCATGGAAACTAATGAGAATGAAGATACAACCGTTCAAAATCTTTGGGATGCAGCAAAAGCAGTCCTAAGGGGGAAATACATCGCAATACAAGCATCCATTCAAAAACTGGAAAGAACTCAAATACAAAAGCTAACCTTACACATAAAGGAGTTAGAGAAAAAACAGCAAATAGATCCTACACCCAAGAGAAGAAGGGAGTTAATAAAGATTCGAGCAGAACTCAACGAAATCGAGACCAGAAGAACTGTGGAACAGATCAACAGAACCAGGAGTTGGTTCTTTGAAAGAATTAATAAGATAGATAAACCATTAGCCAGCCTTATTAAAAAGAAGAGAGAGAAGACTCAAATTAATAAAATCATGAATGAGAAAGGAGAGATCACTACCAACACCAAGGAAATACAAACGATTTTAAAAACATATTATGAACAGCTATACGCCAATAAATTAGGCAATCTAGAAGAAATGGACGCATTCCTGGAAAGCCACAAACTACCAAAACTGGAACAGGAAGAAATAGAAAACCTGAACAGGCCAATAACCAGGGAGGAAATTGAAGCAGTCATCAAAAACCTCCCAAGACACAAGAGTCCAGGGCCAGATGGCTTCCCAGGAGAATTTTATCAAACGTTTAAAGAAGAAATCATACCTATTCTCCTAAAGCTGTTTGGAAAGATAGAAAGAGATGGAGTACTTCCAAATTCGTTCTATGAAGCCAGCATCACCTTAATTCCAAAACCAGACAAAGACCCCTCCAAAAAGGAGAATTACAGACCAATATCCCTGATGAACATGGATGCAAAAATTCTCAACAAGATACTGGCCAATAGGATCCAACAGTACATTAAGAAAATTATTCACCATGACCAAGTAGGATATATCCCTGGGACACAAGGCTGGTTCAACACCCGTAAAACAATCAATGTGATTCATCATATCAGCAAGAGAAAAACCAAGAACCATATGATCCTCTCATTGGATGCAGAGAAAGCATTTGACAAAATACAGCATCCATTCCTGATTAAAACTCTTCAGAGTGTAGGGATAGAGGGAACATTCCTCGACATCTTAAAAGCCATCTATGAAAAGCCCACAGCAAATATCATTCTCAATGGGGAAGCACTGGGAGCCTTTCCCCTAAGATCAGGAACAAGACAGGGATGTCCACTCTCACCACTGCTATTCAACATAGTACTGGAAGTCCTAGCCTCAGCAATCAGACAACAAAAAGACATTAAAGGCATTCAAATTGGCAAAGAAGAAGTCAAACTCTCTCTCTTCGCCGATGACATGATACTCTACATAGAAAACCCAAAAGTCTCCACCCCAAGATTGCTAGAACTCATACAGCAATTCGGTAGCGTGGCAGGATACAAAATCAATGCCCAGAAGTCAGTGGCATTTCTATACACTAACAATGAGACTGAAGAAAGAGAAATTAAGGAGTCAATCCCATTTACAATTGCACCCAAAAGCATAAGATACCTAGGAATAAACCTCACCAAAGATGTAAAGGATCTATACCCTCAAAACTATAGAACACTTCTGAAAGAAATTGAGGAAGACACAAAGAGATGGAAAAATATTCCATGCTCATGGATTGGCAGAATTAATATTGTGAAAATGTCAATGTTACCCAGGGCAATATACACGTTTAATGCAATCCCTATCAAAATACCATGGACTTTCTTCAGAGAGTTAGAACAAATTATTTTAAGATTTGTGTGGAATCAGAAAAGACCCCGAATAGCCAGGGGAATTTTAAAAAAGAAAACCATATCTGGGGGCATCACAATGCCAGATTTCAGGTTGTACTACAAAGCTGTGGTCATCAAGACAGTGTGGTACTGGCACAAAAACAGACACATAGATCAGTGGAACAGAATAGAGAATCCAGAAGTGGACCCTGAACTTTATGGGCAACTAATATTCGATAAAGGAGGAAAGACTATCCATTGGAAGAAAGACAGTCTCTTCAATAAATGGTGCTGGGAAAATTGGACATCCACATGCAGAAGAATGAAACTAGACCACTCTCTTTCACCATACACAAAGATAAACTCAAAATGGATGAAAGATCTAAATGTGAGACAAGATTCCATCAAAATCCTAGAGAAGAACACAGGCAACACCCTTTTTGAACTCGGCCATAGTAACTTCTTGCAAGATACATCCACAAAGGCAAAAGAAACAAAAGCAAAAATGAACTATTGGGACTTCATCAAGATAAGAAGCTTTTGTACAGCAAAGGATACAGTCAACAAAACTCAAAGACAACCTACAGAATGGGAGAAGATATTTGCAAATGACATATCAGATAAAGGGCTAGTTTCCAAGATCTATAAAGAACTTATTAAACTCAACACCAAAGAAACAAACAATCCAATCATGAAATGGGCAAAAGACATGAACAGAAATCTCACAGAGGAAGACATAGACATGGCCAACATGCATATGAGAAAATGCTCTGCATCACTTGCCATCAGGGAAATACAAATCAAAACTACAATGAGATACCACCTCACACCAGTGAGAATGGGGAAAATTAACAAGGCAGGAAACCACAAATGTTGGAGAGGATGCGGAGAAAAGGGAACCCTCTTACACTGTTGGTGGGAATGTGAACTGGTGCAGCCACTCTGGAAAACTGTGTGGAGGTTCCTCAAACAGTTAAAAATAGACCTGCCCTACGACCCAGCAATTGCACTGTTGGGGATTTACCCCAAAGATACAAATGCAATGAAACGCCGGGACACCTGCACCCCGATGTTTCTAGCAGCAATGGCCACTATAGCCAAACTGTGGAAGGAGCCTCGGTGTCCAACGAAAGATGAATGGATAAAGAAGATGTGGTTTATGTATACAATGGAATATTACTCAGCTATTAGAAATGACAAATACCCACCATTTGCTTCAACGTGGATGGAACTGGAGGGTATTATGCTGAGTGAAGTAAGTCAGTCGGAGAAGGACAAACATTATATGTTCTCATTCATTTGGGGAATATAAATAATAGTGAAAGGGAAAATAAGGGAAGGGAGAAGAAATGTGTGGGAAATATCAGAAAGGGAGACAGAACGTAAAGACTGCTAACTCTGGGAAACGAACTAGGGGTGGTAGAAGGGGAGGAGGGCGGGGGGTGGGAGTGAATGGGTGACGGGCACTGGGTATTATTCTGTATGTTAGTAAATTGAACACCAATAAAAAAAAAAAAAAAAGAAAAAAAAAAAAAAAAAAAAGAAAATGTTATGGACCAAATAATAATGAAGACATGACATATCCAGCCTTGCTGGATAGAGCTAACAATGCAGTGCTTAAAAGGAAATAGTCATAAATAAATGCATAGAGCACAAAAGAAGAAATACTAAAAACCAATTAAGAATCCATTTCAAGACAAGGGGGAAAAAAGCAATCAGTCTTTTAAAACGAAGAGGGTAGCAAATAATAAAGGTAAAACTAAAAAATTAATGAAATACAAAATAAACACAAAACAAAAAATTATCAAAAAGTTTATTAACTTTCAATAAAATTGAAAAATTCTTAGCAAGACTGGTGAAAACAAAAAGGAAAAAATACAAATTACCCATATCAGGAATAGAAGAGGAGGCATCAATATAAATCATCTACATATTAAAACTATATTGACTAAATATGAAAAAATTTCAGGAAATACATTTGACAATTTGAATGAAATGGAAAAGTTCTCTGAAAACTCAACTTACCAAAGAAATTTAAGAAATTTAAAATACGAATAGTCTTAAATATCCTAAAGATATTAATCCAGTGTTTGAAATCCCCCCATAAAGAAAATTCCAGGCCATAATCAATTAAACTATGAATCCTTCCAAATACTAACACTATACAAATCTACCAGAGAACAGATAAATAGGGGGCACTACTAACTCTTCATATGGAGCCTATATACCTTTGAAACCAAACCCTATAAAGATATGAAAAGGAAGGAAATGTACTGCCCAATATTGCTCACCAAGCTAGCTCTAATATCCTAAATAAACTACTAGAAAATGGAACTCAGTCATATTTTAAAAAAAAGGAGTACTTCATGACTAAGCAAAATTTATTCTAAGAAATCAAGAGTATTTTTATTTTTGGAAATTGACCATCATAATCCAATATATTAATATAAACACAACACAAAAATTACGGAGTTTTTGAGTTTTTGATAACCATATGGTTATCTCAATACAAGTAGAAAAGTAATTTGGTAAAATTTAACATCTACTTATTTTTAAAGATTTAGTAAACTAAGTATTAATAATGAAAACAAAAAATTAAAAGCGCAATGTAATATCAACACATAAAAATGGTTAAAAATAGAATGAAAATTCTAAGTGCTGGAAAATATGTTCTGCATTGAAACTTCTCATACATTGCTGGTTAGAGTGCAACTGGATACAAAACCCTTGAAAAACTGATAGCATACACTAATACTGAATGTACATACACCCCATGAATCAGCGATTCTGTTCCTAGGTATAGACATAACAGAATTATGTTCTCTAAAAACATGTACAAGAATGCTTAAGGTAGAGCTATTTGTAATAGTCTCAAACTAAAAACTACCCAAATGCCCAAAAGTTGAAGGGATAAGTAAATTATAGACTATTCATATAATGGACTTTTATGAAGCAATGAGAATTAATAAACTACATCTATAAGCACAATATATATAAAAGTGAATATGTGTATAGTATTAGTTAACTACTGCTGATGTAACAAATTGCTAACAATTTAATGAATTAAAACAATACACATTTTTAAAAAAGATTTTATCTACCCTTTCATGAAAGATATAGAGAGAGAAGCAGAAACATAGGCAGAGGGAGAAGCAGACTTCCTACGGGGAGCCCAATGCAGGACTTGATCCCAGGAACCAGGATCATGACCTGAGCCAAAGGCAGACGCTCAACCACTGAGCCACCCTGGTGCCCAATACCCATTTTTTTTTTTTAATCTTGAAGTCTGTAGGTCAGAAATTTGACTTGAGTAGTCTCACTGAACTAAAATCAAGGTTTCATTAGAGATGTACTTCCTTCTGAAGACTACGAAATAGTCCAATTCCTTATCTTTTCCAACTTGAACCCTGTTTAATTCCTCAGATCATTTATTTTATATTCTGGAGTTCTAATAGCCAGGAGTATTTTCAATGTAGCCCAGAACTCTCTCTGTATCTTTCACGAAAGGGTAGATAAAATCTTTTTAAAAAATGTGTATTGTTTTAATTCATTAAATAGTTAGCATTTTGTTACATCAGCAGTAGTTAACTAATGCTTTTCAATGTAAGAAGAGCCAGTACAAGAACTTCTGGTCACTGTGGCTAACTTTCTAGCCTAGAGAACCAAAACCCAAGGGAATCCCACCTCCATATAGAGCAGCACATACCTTACATATTAGTCTGGAGAAGATTAGAATAATTTAGAAGGGTTTACTCAGGGTGGCCCTGGTGGCTCAGCGGTTTAGTGCGGCCTACAGTCTGGGGAGTGATTCCGGGGTCCCAGGATCGAGGCCTGCATCGGGCTCCCTGTATGGAGCCTGCTCCTCCCTCTGCCTCTCTCTCTCTCTCATGAGTAGATAAGTAAAATCTTAAAAAAAAAAAAAAAAAAAAAAAAAAAAAAAAGGCTGATGGTCCAGCTTAAGAAATTTTATTTTATGTTTTTAAATATTTTATTTATTTGACACACAGAGAGTACAAGCAGGGGGAGCAACAGGCAGAGGGAGAGGGAGAAGCAGGATGTTGAGCAGAGAACCTGACACGGGGCTTGATTCCAGGACTCTGACATCACTACCTGGGCGGAAGGCAGACGCTTAACCGACTGAGCCACCCAGGTGCCCCAAGCTTTAGAAATTTTAAATCTAACAAATTTGTTAAGGAATTGTCTAGGTTGGCCAATAAGAAATTTGAGAACACCTTGTGTGAACTGAAAATCACTTTTTCTTTTTTCTTTTACTATTTTTGTCTTAAAAGATTATACATACGTTCTGTATTTGAAGCAAATGTAGAAGAGATATAGTGTTTGCACCTGGAATGCATCATTTCTACATTAAAATAAGCCAAACTGCACAAAGATTTTAAAATAGTAGAGTTTAGAGAGACGTTGATACCCCCTTTGGGTAGTGATAGCAGGAGTATGCAACCTACTTTAGACTGTCTTCAGGAGTTTAAATAGAGTTCCTCAAGTAGCCTTCTTCCCACATTACCCTGTGTTCTGATATTCTTGAGAATGGTGTTTTTAACTTGTGTCACTGCTGTGTGTGACTTTGGTATCAGTGTAGTTTATAAGGCACTAAGACGAGGTTTGTTTATAAACAATCAGTCTCAGGTTGCTTTATCAAGTAGCTCTGCCAAGAACACAAAGAAATTTAACAGAGGAGCCAACAACACACCTGTCTTTGAGGCAGTCAGTCGAGTCACAGTCTATTTTTTGCTCCAAAGCGGTGGCAATGCATGCATTCAATGTGTTAGGCATAAATGCAATGGTGAGGGTACATCTGATGATTTGGGGGAAGTTTATGAAAGAGTAAGCATTAAATTGTGAAGCATAAGACTAAATATTGTATTTCCTCAGGACTCTGTGTAGGGGTGTGTGTGTGTGTGTCTTGTGTCTGTGTCTATGTTGGGGAGCGCAGCTAGGGAGGCTGTAGGGAAAATTAAATATTTAAGAATTTTACTTTTCCCCAGACTATCATTTATTATGATGCTTCTACCTACACAGCAAAAGATATATGTACAGGAACACAGCTACTTTTCCAGCAGCCCTATTTATATAGAAAAAATAATTTATTATTTTAAAATCTATAAAATTATATCCTGTGTAAACAGTTTATAGACACATTTGCACAGACATGTTAAATCTTTACATGTGTATAGATTATGTGTTTATGTATATTTTTTATAACTACCCTTGTTAAGCACTACTTTCTATATGTTCAATAAGAATCATGTTATACATGTATTGTCATAGTTGTTCTCGCCAGCAATCTTGAGTGATAGGTATTTTGATCCCAACTCAAAGCTGAGGAAATAGAAATTTGAGGAGTTAGTAACTTGCCATGGATCACACTTATCAATTAAAATGTTGACTGGTGACCTATTCTCTGTGAAATATTACATACCAAAAAATATGTCTATAAATATATCTTTTGTTTTTTATTCAATTATTTCCTTCAGATAAATTCCTGCAAGTTGAAAGCTGGTGCACAGGGAATGGGGGGTCAGTCACTACATTAAAGATTAAGTATTTTGCTGTTTATAATCTTATATTTGTACCAGCAATGTAGGAGACTACCGACTCACATATTCACTAACATAATATCGTAATGTAAAATTTCAACTTGAAGAGGAAGATGTTAAATGCTTTCATTTGAATTTTATATTACAGAAGTTATGCATTTATCTTACAAATATTCATTGGCCATTTTTACTTTTTTTTTTCCTTTTAATTCTATCTACATTTATGTCCTTTGCAGAATTTTCTACTGAGTAAATTGGTCATTCGCCTAATGATTTGGTGAAATAATCCTAAAAATCATTTAACATAATGTGCAAATAACAATAGCCAAGAACATTTTGAAAAAAAAGGGGAAATATGTTCTTTTGATATTAATAAATACTACAACTAATACTTTGATGAGCATTCAACAATTCGGTCAATTTATAAATTAATATATGGAGTATTAATGTTTTTATAATTTTAAAATTTCCAATTCAATAATATAGACACAGTAACTTCTATATATTCAGAACTTAACTTCATTTGCTATAGCAAAATCTGTTTTATTTTACTTAGTTTTTTATTTTACTATAAATTTGTAGTATTTATATGTTTATTTCTAGGTAAATTATATTTCTGATGCTGTTGTAAATGGAATATATATTATCATATTTTCTAAGTTCTGACATTTTTCAGTGACTGACATCTATCACTTGAATTTTATTTTTATCATATTATTTTGTTTTACATATGTATGAATTTTTAAGGACTCTATTTTTCTTTTGCCCTTGTCTTTTGTCATACTATCAAGGACAGAGACACATCTTTCCAGAACACAGGATCCTTCCGCTAATACTTGACTGGAGCTCCAAAGCTAAATCTTTCATTTACTTCACTCTCCTCCAGCTTCTGCTACAATATCCATTGGACAGCTCTCCTCTTACTGAAATTAAGCATTTCAATAGCATCCTAGTCTTCACAATGGTTAAAGGGGACTAATAACGGTTAGTTCTACAACTCTTACACATGGTAGATAAACATTTCTTCTCACTAAGTCCATGGCAACCAGCATCTTGAAACTAGTAAGATTTTAGCACTTTATTCACAAAATTAGAAACATTCACACAGTTAGGTCTGATTTTCTGCTCTTAACCTTTTCTTCAGTTTATATTTAAATAACCGCATTGTGCATTTTTAAACTAAATATATTTAGTTTATATAAAATATATAGTATATATAGTATATATATAAATATATAGTATATAAAAATATATAGTATATATATAGTATATATAAAAATATATATTTAGTTTATATAAACTATATAGTATATACAGTTTAAACTAAATATATTTAGTTTGAGGACTGACTAAAGAAATAATAAGTAGTAAACTTTAATCTTATTAACCTACTAAACCCAACAATGATCTCTTAGCAATCAGACACTCTCCTTAAACCATGAACAAAGAAATAGCTCTGTACAGCCTTTGTTTATTTAGCCCAGAAGTCTTCAAAAGATGTGCATTTTTGCCTGTGTGTGTAAGGGTACTATATCCTTATCCCTTGGAAGCTGTTAATAATTGCACATGCCTCCCTCTCCATTAGATTTTGGTATACTTTCGTCTATTCTTTTAACTCTTCCCAACCAGCCTATCACCTCAGAAGAATTGCTGCCAGTTTCTTGTAACCATCGGTATAAGAAACATTGAGAATAATAATTATAATTCCCAATGTCAATATTAAACATTGCAGCTGAATTTATGCTGAGACTTCTAAGGCCTTCACAGTATCCTTCACAAATCATAATTATTCACATTTATATCTATTCTTCTCTATGAAAAAAATCATCTTTATACTCGTGTTTTCATGAGATGCTTTTTGTACTTTCCCAACTTTCTTGGCAATAGCAATCATTTAAAAATACTTAGAAGATGAAAGAAAGAAGTGAAAACTTTAAGTAAATTATCACTTTGGGGTGTAGAAAAATTTCTTTTTTCTGGGGGCATATCAACATTTACTTCATGTCCAAAGGAGTTTGCACATTCCATATGCAGTAACTTGTCTATCAAACTCTACAGGTTTGCAAAAGGCAATCAGACCAAAAGGGTTATAGGTTTTCTGGCAGCATTAAGCCCAGAGGCTTAACTCTCAGCTACATTCTAGAGATTAGAATTCAATAGGTTCACAGTGGTCTGGAGGATCTTGGAGAACAAGATTGTGTTTGCCCTAAGTTTGGATCTCAGAATCATGGAATTTCATTTAGGGCTTTAAAGATATTTAAACGGTAATTAACTCATTTTACCATTCCAACTAAATTTTTTTTTTTTTTTTAAGTCCAGTTGTCTCCTTATAAGATTCCAGATGAGAGAGCCTTTTTGGCCCTCAGCTAGGTTTCTAATTTCCTTGGAGAGCAATGACGTTATCTTGTATTTCTGTTCCATGTTACTGTACTTAGCAATGTATAATGGCTAAAAGCAAGGTCAGGAACTCCACAGATATTACAACTAGGGTAACAAAAGGAAATGAAGAAAGCCAGAAGCCATGTATAGAGACATATAGTAGTCAAAGTATCAGGTGGACAATTAAAGAATGGGGAGGCTGGAAAATGAATTGGAAAGTAAGTCTACAGACAAAGAATGGAAAAATAGAGCACTAATTTAAGGTCAAAGGGCATTATTCAAATATGGATAGAATGCACAATTGATCATGTGAGGTTTAAGTTTCCAGCAAAGGAGAAGATTACTAGGCCAGGTAACAAGTGGAAATGGGATATCAGATATAAAGTAAAATTGGTTCATGGTCACTGAAGGCATGTTTGGAGCCAGTCAGTTCTGTGAGCTTGGCTAATTTACCTACTTACTCTAAGTTTGCTTTCATCATAACATTTTAATAAGAGGAATGCCTACTTCAAAGGATTGGTGAAAACATGTCAAGTGGCTGCACACAGTAAACACTCAATGATGGAAAGTGGTTATTAGCTTCAAGAGGTCTGAGGATCCAGGCAGCCTGGGTGGCTCTGGTTTAGCGCCACCTTTAGCCCAGGGCCTGATCCTGGAGACCTGGGATCCAGTCCCACATCGGGCTCCCTGCATGGAGCCTGCTTCTCCCTCTGCCTGTGTCTCTGCCTCTCTCTCTCCCTCTTTCTCTCTCTGATGAATAAATAAATAAAATCTTAAAAAATATATAAATATAAATATAAATATAAATATAAATATAAATATAAATATATATATATATATATATATAGAGAGAGAGAGAGAGAGAGAGAGAGAGAGGTCTGAGGATCCATGAGAGTCTTGGTGAGTGGGCAGTGAGCATGCTGTTATACTGGAACCAGTAGTGAGAAAAAAATATGTATCCGTCAATATCACACTTTTCTAGTCTGATTTGTCCTCTATGTGAATAGGAATATTATTTAATATGTGACAGACCAGAACTGCTGGTGGCAGCTTAGCCATCACTTATAGTGTTTTACCAATCACAACTATGTGGATCCTGGGCACCTCAGTCACCTTACTAATTCCTTGTCATTCATCTTTTCTCAATCACAGCAGCACCACAGATTAGAGTCAAAATGCCAATTTCTAATTTTTAAAATAGGGTAAAGTGTAATTATCCATACCCTCCCTTCTGCAGACCCCTAAAGAGGAGACTGCTATTTTTCTCACATCCACATGCAGCAAGGTCTGCTACTTCTAGGACTTCCAGTGTTGATTCAGAGCCATAACTTCTCTACTTCCTTATAACTACTACTCTTTGGTGGAGAATAATATCAAGCCATTTCAGCCTCTAGTCCTCCTCACTGCTATCATACACAACTCTCCTGTATACACATTCCTCATTCACTGGAGATTTTAGTGTCTGGCTATCTTCTTTACCACTCTAATCATGCCATTATCCTGGGAGAGATCTGCTTCCACAAAGACAACTCACCAATCGTTGAGTATTTTGGTCTTAACTTTAATAACCTGCACCTTCACTCCACTTAAGCCAATGTCTCTTAGGTATTTTCATCTAGCGTTTCCTTTATTCACCACCTAAAATCTATCTGATGATGCCAATAGATAAATTTCACAAAACTGTGCAAATTACAACTTTAAGATTGTCATCCCCAAATGGGTCCTCAATGCCACCATGATACTTTTATGATTTCTCAATACTTTAGTATTTTTCAAGATTGCTATTCTCCCCTCTAGCCCTCTACATTGCATGCAATATCTTCTCCACTCTTAAGCATTTGATTTAGGCCATCTATGCTGTTGGTCTTATACAGAAAATAAAGACATTAGCATTTTCTTTAGCCATAATGAAATGTACAGACTTCCTTGCATGTACATTCATCTTTTTCTCCTTTTTTTACCTTTAAAATGGAAATGGCATCTCTCCTCTTGGTTATGGTGATTTTCTCCATTTGATCTTGATCCTATTCTCTCCTGACTCTTCAGGTTTATAAACAATTTTTTTTCCTTGTCCTATACCTACTCTAGATTTAAATATTTCCTCTCATATCTCCCTGCTTAAAAAAATTCTCTCATGAGTTTTTTTTTTCTAGCTATTGCTTTTTTCTGTTTTCTTTTGAAGAGAGAGAGAGAGAGAGAGAGAGAGAGAGAGTGGGGATGGGGGGAGAGAAGCAAAGGAGCAGAATCTTAAGCATGGAGCCCAACTTGGGGTTTGCTCTCATGTTCTTAAATCATGATCCTGAGATCATGACACCTAACTCACTAAGCCACCCAATTGCCCCATTATAGCTACTGTGTTATCTTAATCCTCTATTCACAGTGAAGTTATCCATAGGGTTCTCTATATTTGCATTAACTCTTTGCCCTTACAGTCACTTCTCAAACCATAAAAATTTAGATTTAGCATATCCAACTTTACTGACATTGTTCACATCAGTTGCCAAAAGCTTACTTGTTGCTAGATCCAAAAAGCACTACCCAGTTTTAGCTTGCTTGGTTTCTTAAAGTATATATGGCATACTTGACTCCTGCCTGAAAAAATGGTCTTCCTTTGGAATTTATCCCACTATATAGTCTCCTGATTTTCCTTCTGCCTTATACAGATACACTGTATATACAGTGGGTGTACACTGTATTACTTGGATGTTAAAACTCCTCTGAGTATTGTCTTCTTTTGTCCCACTTCTTGCTATAGTCATACTACTGCGTTTTCTGTTTTCTACAAACTGTGATCTTCTTCAGTGAAATGAAAGTCTATCACTGGAACCTCCAAACATGTGATTCTTCCGTATTGATTATCTTTGCTTTTACTTAACTTCTACCTATTATGTGCATTTGAGATCTAAAATCCTCTGGAAAACCTACTGTTGCATCAGTAAATGCCCCTCCAATGTACTATCAAAAGTCTACTTCCTCCTTTTTTTTTTAAAACCCCATTTACCAGTGTTTAAGATGTCTGTTTTCTATTTCCCCTATTAGATTATAGACTCCTGGAATGCAGAGAATTATTTATCATCACATTGCTAGAACATAGACCAGTACTTGGTATAAAGTAAGTGCTTAATGAATATTTGTCAAACTGAATACATCAATAAATTATATCATAAATATATATTCTAGTCAATTTAATATTAAGCCATGGAAGAATTCAAGAATAAATTATTAAATAGATCATTTGTAAGCACTCCAAAAATAAAGCAGTAATGACTAGAAGACATCATGGATTCACAAAGAACAAGTCATGCCCTATTAATTGGATTTTCTCTGGCAGATGAGAATGCCCTAGATGAAGTACCTAAACTTTTCTCTTTGGAAATGCTTTTGTTTCAAAAAGATCTAATAACTTAGTTCTTAGAATCTCTTACATCACTGTGGGCAAGATGGTGAGATGAGGTCAAATACAAAAAAAATGGTAATATTTCTTTTTTAAAATATTGTATTATTAATTTCAGAGATAGAGTTAAGTGATTCTTTGGTTGTATATACCACCCAGTGCTCATTACATCACATGCCTTCCTCAATGCCCATTACCTCATCCTCTCACCCTCTTTCCCTCCAGTACCCCTCAGGTTGTTTTTTATGATTAAGAGTCTCTTATGGTTTGTCTCCCTCTCTGATCTTGTCTTATTTTATTCCCCCCTTCCTCTATGCTGCTGTTTTCTTTCTTAAATTCCACATATGTGTGAAATTATATAATTGTCTTTCTCTGACGGACTCACTTCACTTAGCATAATACACTCTAGGTCCGTATCCATATCATTGCAAATGGCAAGACTTTACTTTTTGATGGCTGAGTAATATTCCATTGTATGTATATATGTATGTATGTATGTTATATATAAAACACCTTTATTCTTTCATATGTCAATGGACATCTGGGCTCTTTCCATAGTCTGGCTACCTGCACATTGCTGCTGTAAACATTGGTGTGCAGGAGCCCCTTCAGATCACTGCATTTGTATCTTTAAGGTAAATACCTAGTAGTGCAATTGTTGGGGCATAAGGTAGCTCTGTTTGGAACTTCTGGAGGAGCCTCCATACTGTTTTCCAAAATGGCTGTACCAGCTTGCATTCTGACCAACAGTATAAGAGGGTTCTTCTTTATTCACATCCTTGACAACATTTGTTGTTAACTGACTTGTTAATTTTAGCCACCCTAACTGGTGTGAGATGGGATCTCATTGTGGTTTTGATTTGTATTTCCCTGATGCCAAGTGATGTTGAGCATTTTTTTCATGTGTCTGTTGGCCACTTGTTTCGTTTTCTTTGGAGAAATGTCTGTTCATGTCTTCTGCCCATTTCTTGACTGAATTCTTTCCTTTTTAGGTGTTGAGTTTGAGAAGTTCTTTATAGATTTTGAACACTGCCCTTTATCTCATAAGGCATTTGCAACTATCTTTTCCCATTCTCTAGGTTGCCTTTTAGTTTTGTTGACTGTTTCCTTCAGTGCGCAAAAGTTTTTTATCTTTTTTTTTTTTTTTAAGTTTTTTATCTTGAGGAAGTCCCAATAGTTCATTTTTGCCTTTGTTTCCCTTGCCTTTGAAAACAAGTCTGGCAAAAAGTTCCTGTGGCTTAGGTCAAAGAGGTGGCTGCCTGTGTTCTCCTCTAGGATTTTGATGAATTCCTGTCTCACATTTAGGTCTTTCATCCATTTTGAGTTTATTTTTGTGGACAGTGTAAGAAAATGGTTCTGTTTCATTCTTCGGCATGTGGCTGTCCAATTTTCCCAACATCATTTGCTGAAGAGACTATCTCTTTTCCATTGGATATTCTTTCCTGCTTTGTCAATTAGTTGACCATAGACTTGATGGTCCATTTCTGAGTTCTCTATTCTGTTCCATTGTGCCTGTTTTTGTGCCAGTACCAAACTGCCTTGATGATGACAGCTTTGTAATAGAGCTTGCAGTCCAGAATTGTGATGCCATCAGCTTTGGTTTTCTTTTTCAACTAGCCTTTGCTATTCAAGGTCTTTTCTGATTCTATACAAATTTAGGATTGTTCCAAATGTTTCAGCCCTGTGAAAAAAAGTTGATGGTATTTTAATAGGGATTACATTGAATGTATAGACTGCTCTAGGTGGCATAGATATTTTAACAATATTTGTTCTTCCAAACCATAAGCATGGAACTTTTTTCCTCTTTTTGTCTGTGTTTTCCAATTTCTTTCATGAGTGTTCTATAGTTTTCAAAGTATAGATCTTTTCCCTTTTTGGTTAAGTTTATTCCTAGTTATCTTACGGTTTTTGGTGCAGTTGTAAATGGGATCGATTCCTTAATTTCTCTTTCTTCGGTCTCACTCTTAGTTTATAGAAATGCAACTGATTTCTGTGCGTTGATTTTATATCCTGCCATGTTGCTAAATGCCTGTATGAATTCTAGCGATTTTCAGGTAGAATCTTTTTGGGTTTTCCACTGAGAGTATCATGTCATCTGCGAAAAGTGAGAATTTGATTTCTTTGTCTATTCAAATGCCTTTTATTTCTTTTTGATGTCTGATTGCTGAGGCTAGGACTTCTAGTACTATGTGGAACAACAATAGTGAGAAAGGACATCCCTGTTGTGTTCCTGACCTTAAGGAAAAAGCTCTGTTTTTCCCCATTGAGAATGATATCCACTGTGGGCTTTTCACATAGCTCTTATGATACTGAGGGATTTTCCCTCTACCCCTACACTGTGGAGAGTTTTAATCAAGAAACGATGCTGCACTTTATCCAAAGCATTTTCTACATCTATTGAGGGCACCATATGGTTCTTGTCCTTTATTTTATTAATTTAGTGTATCACATTGATTTGTGAATGTTGAACCACTTTGGTAGCTCAGGATTAAATCCCACGTGGCTGTGGTAAATAATCCTTTTAATGTACTGTTGGATCCTATTGGTTAATATCTTGGTGAAAAATTTTGCATCCATGTTCATCAGGGATATTGGTCTGTAATTCTTTTTGGTGCGTTTTTTGTCTGGTTTTGGGATCAAGGTAATGCTGATCTCATAGAAAAAGTTTGGAAGCTTTCCTTCAATTTCTATTTTTTGAAACAGCTTAGAAAAATAGGTATAAAAACATTCTTTAAATGTTTGGTAAACTTCCCCTGAGAAGCTATACAGACCTGGACTCTTGCTTGTTTTGATTACTGCTTCTATTTTCTTGTTGGTTATGGGTCTATTTAAGTTTTCTATTTCTTCCTGTTCAGTTTTGGTAGTTTATATGTTTCTAGGAATGCATCCATTTCTTCCTGATTGCCTAATTTGTTGGCATATAGTTGCTTATATTATGTTCTTATAATTGTTTATATATTTTCAGTGTTGGTTGTGATCTCTCCTATTTCATTCATGATTTTATTTATTTGGGTCCTTTCTCTTTTCTTTTTGATAAGTCTGGCTAGGGGTGTATTGATCTTATAATTCTTTCGAAGAATCAGCTTCTAGTTTCATTTATCTGTTCTACTGTTCTGGTTTCTATTTCATTGATTTCTGCTCTAATCTTTATTATTTCCCTTTTCTTGCTTGGTGTGGGCTTTATTTGCTGTTCTTTCTCTAGTTCTTATAGGGGTAAGGTTAGCTTGTATATTTGAGACTTTTCCAATTTTTTGAGAGAGGCTTGTATTCCTATGTACTTCCCTTTAAGGACCACCTATGCTGTATCCCAAAGGTTTTGAACAGTGGTGTTTTCCTTCTCTTTTGTTTCCATGAAAGTGTTAACTTTTTTTTTAATTTCCTGGTTGACCCATTCATTCTTTAGTAAAATGCTCTTTAACCTCCAAGTGTCTGGGTTTCTTCCAAATTTCTTCTTCTGATTGAGTTCAAGTTTCAAAGCACTGTGGTCTAAAAATATGCAGGGAATAATCCCAATCTTTTGATATTGGTTGAGACCTGATTTGTGACCTAGTATATGATCTATTCTGGAGAATGTTCCATGTGCACTAGAGAAGAATGTGTATTCTGTTGCTTTAGGATGGAATGCTCTGTATATATCTGTGAAGTCCATCTGGTCCAGTGTGTCATTCAAAGCCTTGTTTCCTTGTTGATCTTCTGCTTAGATGATCTTTCCATTGAAGTTAGTGTGTTTTAAAAGTCTCCTACTATTATTGTATTATTATCAATGTGTTTCTTTAATTTTGTTACTAATTGATTTATATAATCGGCTGCTCCCAAGTTAGGAGCATAAATATTTATAATTGTTAGATCTTTTTGTTGGAAAGACCCTTTAAGTATGATATAGTATCCCTCTTCATCCTTACTACAGTCTTTGGTTTAAAATCTAATTTGCCTGATAGGAGACTGCTGCCCTAGATTTCCTTTGAAGTCCATTAGCATGATAAATGTTTATGACCCCCCTCACTTTCAATCTGGAGGTATCTTTGGGTCTAAAATGAGTCTCTTGCAGACAGCATATCAATGGGTCTTGTGTTTTTATCAAATCTGATACTCCATGTTTTTTGATTGGGGCATGTAGCCCATTTACATTCAGAGTAATTACTGAAAGATATGAATTTAGTGCCATTTTATTCCCTATAAAGTCACTGTTTCTGTGTATTGTCTTTATTCCTTTCTAGTCTTTGTTGCTTTTGGCTTTCTCTTTGCTTAAAGGAGCCTTTTTAATAATTCTGGCAGGGCTGGTTTAATGATTACCAATTCTTTTAGTTTCTATTTGTCCTGTTTATCTCTCCTTCTATTCTGAATGACAGCCTTGCTGGATAAAGTATTCTTGGCTGCGTATTTTTTGCATTTAGAATGTTGAATGTATCATGCCAGTCCTTTCTGGCCTGCCAGATCTGTGGATAGGTCTGCTGCCAGCCTTATGTTTTTACCCTTGTAGGATAAAGACCTTTTGTCCTAAGCTGCTTTCAGGATTTCCTCTTTGTCTGAAGTCTGCAAGCTTCACTATTATATGTTGAGGTTTTGACCTATTTTTATTGATTTTGAAGAGGTTCTCTGTGCCTCTTGGATTTCAATGCCTATTTCTTTCCTCAGATTAGGGAAGTTTAGCTATAATTTGCTGAAATATACCTTCTGCTCTCTCTCTCTCTCTTTCCTCTTCCTTTGGGACCCCAATTATTCTAATACTGTTTTGCTTTATGGAATCATTTATCTTGAAGTCTCTCTCATAATCCAGTAGTGTTTATCTCTCTTTATCTGTTTCTTTTCCATCATTTTGTCTTCTATATCATTGATTCTCTCTTCCACCTCATTTATCCCAGCAATTAGAGCCTCCATTTTTTTTTATTGTGTCTCATTAGTAGCCTTTTTTTAATATCAATCTGATTAGATTTTAGTTCTTTTACTTCTTCAGAAAGGGATTCTCTATTGTCTCCTATGCTTTTTTTCAAGCCCAGCTAGTATCTTTATAATAGTTATTCTGAACTCTAGTTCCAACATCTTACTTATATCCATACTGATTAGGTCCCTGACAGTCATTACTACCTTTGTTCTTTCTGGGGAGATGAGTTTTTCAGTTTTGTCATTCTGTTCATAGAAGAATAGGTGAACAAAAGAACAAAATACTAAAATAGCAACCACAACCCCAGAAAAATATACACTTTCTAAAACTGATCGCTTTTCCTTTTGTAAAACTGCAGCAATTCTTTTCTTAGATCTCTGTTTGAGTTCACAAGTGTTCAGAATGATTTGATAGTTATCTACCTGAATTCTAGGGAGCAGATGAAACTAAGGTCCCCTACTCCTCTGCCATCTTCCTTCCTCTCCCATGGTGATATTTCTAATAGGTCTCTGGTACTGGAGAGTTAGCATTTGGCTTTGCTTTTTTCAACAATTTTACAACTGCTTGCATAAGTATATAGAAAAAAGACTTAATTTTTTTTAATAGTAAAATCTATAGAATGGAATACTTGCAAAGCATTCAAACAGTCTGGGTGATAATTTCTGTCAGGGATATCCTTGTCAGAGAAGATATTTCTGTCTTGAGTGGGAGGTTGGCTTTATAATTTCTAAAGTCTTTTCCAAATTTAAGATGTCATGATTCTGTGAAGTATTATCATTTCAAGATGTGCTGGAAATGCTAGTACAATCCCAGAATATCCTACGTAGAACAAATTAGAGTGTAACACTGGCAAATAAGAGAATCAAGTGTATCACTTTGTGTTGTGTACCTGGGGCTGTTCAAAGAAAGCAGGGGAAAATTACAAAACTAAAGACTACCTACGTAATGTAACAACAGATCTCCAGAGATACTTAGGGGAGAGATTCTTCCAAATTTCATGCATTCTACACAATAAAGTTTCAATTATTCGACGATTAGCTACAAACAGTATTTACCTAGAAAATATTCTATTACTTGAAAAATCTAGATGCTAAATAGTTTTTTTTCAATTTTTAAGATGTTTTAAGTACTTTTGAAGTTTTTTTTTTTTTTTTAATTGGTATTATTCTGCCCCCTACAAAGCTGACCTCTCTGTAGTACCAGTGAGCTAAATGGAGCTTTTATATGGTCAAATTCATAACCTCTGTGTTTTCAAAATCCTTTTAAATGATAATGAACCCATAGTGCCTTGGAACTTAATGTTATTTTCTATCTTCGGTGCAGACAGAGGGTTCTCTCCCTGTCAGATATGATTTGGAAGGGACATCAGAGGCCAAGGAACACTGTTGACTTGGATAAGTTCCACAGATGAAAACGCCTAATTGAAGGGACTGGCTAAATTTTGGTTGGCGGCAAAGAAGTGAAATGCTGTCTCCAAATGGTTTTTGAATAATTATATCCAAATAAGAAAGCTTTCTGGGTTTGACTTGTATGACCTTTTAAGTGATAAACTGTCACAAATTTCAACTGAGCCAATGTTTCACCAAATCAATTCATTTGAGACTTCTGATCACAGTTAAATGATAGAAACACTAAACTTAGTAAGGAGCAGTTGCCACATCTCAGTTCTTTAGAATAACTTCTACATCAGACCTTTTCTTTCTATTCCACTGCCATAACTCAATTCAGACCTTCCTGCCTTACGTCTATCTATTATGATAATTTCTGATCTTTATCCCTCCAATTTCTCTCCTCTCTAGTCCATTCTTCATGAACTATCAAGTCAGTTTGTCTAACCTTATTTTGATTGCAAAAATGTCCCCTCAGCAAACACCGTAGGGTCCCTACTAATTAAAAAATAAAGCCCAAACTATTCAACATGTGTTTAGTACCTAAACCTATCTATCCTTGCCCCAAATCCCTCTCCTATAAAGTAAATTAATATAACTGTCTTAATATCTTGCCTATAAGCATTCAATGACAGAATGCATCTTCCCTGGATATTATCTGCTACTTATGCTCATTCATAAGGTTCTTCTTCAGATTTCCTTAGCCCTACAGATTAAAGGGATCTGTACCTCTCTGGGACACTTAGGGCCATTATTTTCAGAACAACTCATTGTGGTGCAATTCATCTTCTACTAATCTCATAACAGTTCTTCTATTGTTATATTTAAATGTTATTTTATTGGTTAATATCATCTTATTAATTTATCTGTTGGAGGGAAGAGAATTCATTAATCATCTTAATAGATTAAATATAGCATAGTGCTTTGGTAATCTTCTTGATGCTTGGCCCTGTAAACTTCAAATAACTTCAGCTGAAATTTATATATCCTTCAATTGCAATATCATCTTTCCCATCCTTTCTTTAAACTTCAGTTTGGGGATTATAATATGTTTCTTAGTCTGGGGGAAGACAGAGGCCCAATACATTAGTTCAATATTATCAAGTCATTCAGAAGGTTATCTTCCTAATTGGGCAATTATTTTCTAATAACTTATTCTTCTATTACAGGAGGCCAAGCTCATACATCACTCAGAATCATTGTTCATTACTCTCATCACTTTCCCTCAGATACTGACAGTTTTTCTATTTCCATCTCTCCATCAATGGGCTACTCTGTGTCTCTTTCAAATCTAACCTGTCCACCTCAACAAGCCAAATTTCTCTTAGGTCCTCCATATACTGGCTACTCTTGCTAACTTTAAGCCCTTACTCTAAGAGTGACTTTTGTATAATACATGTTCAATAAACATTAGTTGACTTCACCTGATAGTGAGTTTTGACATTCTCCTACAAAGCTTGCCAGTGCTCTTGAGTAACAGACCACATACACACATGCACATAGAACCTGATTTGTAGTGCTATTCGTGACTTGAAGATGGGGGCTAAAAGTTAATTAAAGGATATAGACAAACTTGCAGAATAATGAACTAGGTAATGATTCATTTTTCAGCTTAAACTCTTTTTCTCCTCTTTCTATTGCTTTCTCCTTAAGAATCTTACACTGATCTCTTAACAATTTTCTACTTGATTTCCCCATTTTTCTCACAAAGAACTCAAAGCCTTTAGGAGGAAAGACATGGTTTAAAAGTCATATTTCTGGTATATGCTTTTTAATTTTGAAGTAAATTTGTAAAATACACTAATTATGATATCTAAGAGTCCTGTGTGCTCTTCTCTGGTTGTAAATAATGTATTTTGCCAGTGACTCTCAAGGTTTTCAATTCATAAGAGTTATTATGTATACTGACACTGCCTTGTCACTTGAAGGTGTGAAAGAAACAGGTTATATACATTTAATGATTTAATACATATTATACATATAATTTGTATACAATTAATACATTTATGCGTATTAAATACATATACATAAGTTATGTATTTATTTATATTAAATTAAATTGATTCATATATGTAGTCAGAGTTGAGAACCCATTAACATCAGTTAATTGGGGTGCCTGAGTGACTCAGTTGAGTATCTGCCTTGGGCTCAGGTCATGATCCTGGGTTCCTGGGACCGAGCCCCATGTCCTGTCTGGCTTTCTGCTCAGTGTGGAGCCGGCTTCTCACTCTCCCTCTGAGAGCTTGTGCTCTCTCGCCCTCTCTCTCTCTCAAATAAATAAACGAAACCTTAAAAAACTCTGTTTAAGTAAACTTAAAAGTTCAGTCTCAGGTTGAAACTTTCTTAATGTGATATTTCATAATTAAAACACTGTTTTTCAGTACTAGTTTTCATCCTAATGTGTTTATAAATTCTATTAAAAGCCTGTCATAATTGTTTAGAACTAAGGCGGCCATCAAAACCAAAATAGCAATATAGTTTAGCCAGTCCCCTTGGAATAGGAGGAACCATTAGATTGAAAGGATTTTTTTTTTCAATTTTAGTGGACCAGAAAAAGCCACTTTTTTTTCCCCAAAGGAAACTTCTATTGCTACTTAAAATCAGCTTATTCAGAATTTGGACTTATCATGTCTTATTGTTCTTTTACGCTGGGGCTCAGTCTCCTCTTTAGTCTTTGAAACCATTAGCTGAGAAAAGCACTTCAATTGGATAAGCATTCACTGAGTGTCTTCTAGTTGTCCAGGACTCTGCAAAGTCTGATATAAATACAAGAGAAGTGTGTGATCCATTTACATTTTCAAGAAATTTGCTGAGAAGAGGAGAGAGCCAAAATTTATATATGTAAAACAATTTGGAACTATGTAAAAACATCCTATGATTAAATAGAACATAACAGCTGAGTATGTGTGTGTGTGTGTGTGTGTGTGTGTATAAAATGGCTGATAAGGAAGAGAAGACACCAAAATTCAAAGATATCATGGATAGTCTAAGGTATGAATGAGTCAAAAGAACTGGGGTCATGGAAAGATGACTGGAAAGAAATTAGGGAAATGGGAAGAACAAAAAATAGCAAAGGAAAGAAGTGGTCAAATGTTACTGAAAATTTATCCCTTTTGTGAATAATCACACATTGGCTAAGCATCGAAAGAACATAATCTTCTGACATTCGGAGGCTGTACCAAACAATTTTAACTCTCACCCTTGATCTAAATTATCGATGAATTTGAATGTGACCTCAGAATAGAGGTATAAGACCACAGAACTCATATCCTTTCATCCATCTATTTTTATAATGTTTCCTACTCTATTTGTTACTTATTCTGGTAGTGTGGAAATGGTAAATCAGTGGTCTCACATTCCAATCTTTGATTCATCCATTCAATGGCCCAGGTAAATTATTTGTCTCAGTTTCCTAGTTTGCAATATGAGAATATTGATGCCATTACCTGAAAGGAAATGGTATATCCATGTATGTTTAGGTGACATGTAAGTTATAAGTATTCACTCAAATGTATACTGTGTGATTAGCACTATCCCCAGAATGTTATAAGCATAAACTAGGTAATAGCTCTTATTATTGTTCTTTGATTATTATTTGGTTAATAGATATATTGTTGCTGAATAAACAAAGCAGTCTTGTAAAGTGAGCCTGTGGATTTATAGAATAGGAGAGTTCAAAATTAGCATGTCTTTGGGAACAGGGACCTCATAGTCATCTTTCTGTCACTGCTCAAGATTTTAATGTTATGTGAAATAAGCCCACCACACAAAATGTTCTAAGTAGAAAGCTACCTTTATCTGTGAGGCTAACAGAACTACATTGTGCACTCCAGGTTTTTTCCATTCATTTGCTCAAAGATAAGCAGCAAGCTATTACTCTCTTTAGGGGCTGTCTTCAGAGACTATTTCTAGCCACCACTTGTGGGAATGCTTTATGAGATGTCAGCGTGTGTGAGTAAAGATAGCATGGTTTGTCATGGGCAGATAGACCATATTCTGCTATAAACTGATGGCTTTGTCTTTTATCACTGTCACAGTCTTATTTAACAAGCTGTGACTCTGTGGTTCCTCACAAAGAAAACTGTCATCCCCAGACACGTGGCCTGAACATCCTTTCATCTTCCACGCCAGTAGGATCTGTCATGTGACATCAAGCAGACCAGCAACTCCAGATGGACCAGGCAGCCTGCAACCGTGTAATGAGGAAGGTTTGTACTGGCATAGATCCAGGGTTTGCACCTTTGATTAGATTACATGGATGAGAAAAACATATGTAAGCTTTTAAGTAGTGTATGCTGATAATATGTCATAAATATCACTTGAAAGGAAATAGTACAACCAGCCGTGTTAGGTGATAATTATTTATCATGGTGTTATTCTGAGTAACTGATAAATCAATTAAGATTGATTTATTCCACTATCCCTCCATTTTAACACTCTTCTCATGCTAGGTATTAATAACATATACAATTTTGAAGCAACCTCATGGCTTTAATTATAAATAGTCCTTCAAAATTGCTGACAATCAGTTAATACCTTGTTTGTGTGTGTGTGTGTAGCAATTGTGTAGCAACTCTATACATACTGACTCTTCTACTCATAATATTAATTAAGAAATGACAAATCCAGAGACTAAACAGAAAATTATTTAACATTTCTAAGAGAGCTCTGTGGTTGAGAACTGAGGGAAATGTTTAGTTACAGCATTTCACCGAAGCCTGCAGGACTTATATTTTTGTCTATGGAAATGGGCCCATCCTGCTGAGTTCAGCACATCGTCTGACCCAGGGACATAGTATTCCACTGTAGCCGTGACTTGGCAGATAAGATTAAACTACTTTGGGGACATTAAAGTATAAATATTTCATGGGTGCCCTCATGGGATTGAATTTAAGCTAGAACACTTAAAAGTCTCAGTTCTTTGGTCTCACTGATGATCCCTGCCTTTTTATTTTCTTTAAATTTCCACATTTTGCAAAGCTTAAGGAGTTTAGCTTTGCCTTTTTGTTGCTATTGCTTTCAGATAAATCCAAGGATGTTTAAAGCTGGAATCTTGGCTGCAAAAAAGGTAGGGAATCCACTGGTCAAGTACCTCTATGAAAGAACAAGATTATTAAACTAGATGAGAAAAATTTTTGAAAAGTGAGAATGTAAATAATGATCATATCACACAGCAAAGGGTGAACTCAGGACCAGCAGGCATATCGGACACTGCACTTAAGTTTCCCTGGGGTTGTGAGTAAGAACTCAAGTCTAGCCAGTGTTCAGGTCACCAAGCATGGTCCCCATGGGGATGCATCTGCCAAAAGGGGGAGGCTTTTCTTAATCAATTGTCCAGAGTGAGTACTCTTTCTATTTGCACAAAGATAACAGATAGTCTAGCAGGGGCCTTGGATAAATTAAATGAAGGCATTTAACAAACTAAATACCTGCTTACAAAGAAGAATTATTCTAAAGGTCACCAGGACTTTGGGAAAGAGAGCATCTAGAATTTGATAGAAAGCTAAATATATATGTTGCTGTAAATATTTAAATTATATAACTAGACTTTCTAAATTTCTGAATTTATTTTTAGAATTTTAAGTATTCTTGATAAATCTATATAGTGGCTAAGACTAGGTTTGATCATTCTTGGTACTCCCCTACTTGGAATGCATGGGAAGTACCCTATATAAGCAGATATAAGTATTTATTCTAATTAATAAGTCTATATAGTAAATTATAATCTATCTTGATAGCAGGAATGCAATTAGCCTTGGTCATAATTATGTTTCAGGTTCAGCATTCCCTTTGTCAAGTTTGACTTTCAATTTTTGGATAACCAAAAGTTTTTCAAATATGATGATAACTATATTCTTACTATTTAACACAGAGTATATATAGTGAAGAATACTTTGTGAGAATTTACAGTTATAATCTAGACTAGGTTGATGGCCTCTTTTCTATCTTGGGCAAAAAATTTAAGTCTTCTGTTCTAGCTTAGGTAACAACAGATGGGGCACTGGAGTATTTTCTCCAGAGGGTGGAGTGTACTCAACAGCTTTGCATGTAGTATAACCAGTCTTTTTTTTTTTTTTCCTCTAAATAAATTGAATGTAAAAATCAAGTTTGCAACAATTAGATTAAAAAACAGGGCCCACATTAAAAGCTATTTGTTAAATACATCTAAAATACAAAAAAAAAATAATAAGAATGAGAGGAGCTTAATTGTATATAGTATCTTGATTCTTCTATGGTCCTAAAGAAGAATTAAAAAGAAGAATTAAAGGAAATAGAGGAACAAATATTTCCTTAATAAATTAAAGTTAAGGGGATCCCTGGGTGGCGCAGCAGTTTAGCGCCTGCCTTTGGCCCAGGGTGAGATCCTGGAGACCCGGGATCGAGTCCCACGTCGGGCTCCCGGTATATGGAGCCTGCTTCTCCCTCTGCCTATGTCTCTCTCTCTCTCTCTCTCTCTCTCTCTCTCCGTGTGTGACTATCATAAATAAAAAAAATAAAAATAAACAAATAAATAAATTAAAGTTAATAAAAGGTAGAATGAAAAGGAAAACTTGAGGAGCCCATATATACACAGGACTCCTATATTCAACACCCATAAGTGGTTAATCACATGGTCAACTAGACTCAGTTAAATCAAGAAACAACAACAACAACTGACTAATTCATTTATTTAATTGACCAAAATAAAATATTTAGATTTAAATTGAACAGCAAATGCCAAAGATTAAATTTTTCACATTTAGAATCCCTTTTCTTGCATATTCAAGAGCACCTACCAAAATGTGAGCCAAAGTGAACTACAAAGATTTTATCTTATTCAGAATATCTGTTAAAATGAAGACTCACATTTGGTGTAAATTGCTTTCACTTTGGTTTACTAGCAGGTTATAAACAATTAGAGCAAATAATATATGAGATAAAGATGAAAAGGAAAAGCAGTTGTAGCTGCCCAGTGTGATCTAGAATTCCCTAATTCCTCACAAGGATGTCTTCATCTTTTGTGGTAGTTTATGAAGAATCAGGTTCCTGGGAAATCAGAACACCCCATAGTTCAGTGCCTTTTGGATATTAGGCTGGGTGAGGGTCATATCAGTATTTAAAAGTCTGCCTGCTACATATAAGGCAATTCCTTTCTGTGCTTCGTATTTTACTTCTTACTGTGTCATAGATCCAATGACAGTTCTGGCCGTGAACTCCCACAGAGGGCTCGCCGTAAATTAGATGCCCCCCAAATTTTTGTTGAATTGACTCATCAGGGTTTAGGCTATTCATGAGAGGCATCTCTGTGGGATAAGCCTAATCTGCCAGACTCCCATGGTTATAGCAACCCTTGATAGTTTGGCTACTCTAAGAGGAAGTAAGAAACTTGAAAATAACAAATGAGCTGCTTTATTGCAATACAGTATAATTTCCTTATCTCTCTTTTGCTTCATGTAGTCCATCTCAAGAACGTAGCTAAAAGATCATTACCTCATTCATACTCATCAGGATCAGAAATAGAAGTACTGCTTTATATTCCTTGAAATTAGATGACATATTGGTTTCATTTCCGGAGAGGAAGTTGTGACACCTTTGGTAGCCAGTTTTTCATTTTCATCCTTGAATTCAAGCCATTAGAAAGTGAATTAGAGAAAAATTGCTAGAAAACTATCTTAGAAAGCTTTTATGAATATTTTCAGTTGGGCATGTCCCAGTCGGGATGTCCAATAGCATTGTTTGCAGGGTGTGTATTTGTATTTTACTGAATGATTAGGCAAGATTTAGCAGACCACCAGTATAAATTCATCATATTGATGACATTAAGAAAATAAACGTTTCTAAAGATTTCTTTATTTATTCATGAGACACACACACACACAGAGAGAGAGAGAGAGAGAGAGAGGCAGAGACATAGGCAGAGACAGAAGCAGGCTCCATGCAGGGAGCCCGACATGAGCCTCGATCTTGGGTCTCCAGGATCACGCACTGGGCTGAAGGCAGTGCTAAACTGCTGAACCACCTGGGCTGCCCAGAAAATAAACTTTTAATGTGTATTTTTTTTCTTATAGTCAGCAAGTTCCCCAGAAATTTTACAGGACAGTTTTTAAAAATTAAAATATCAGTCACGTTACTAAAATGAAATCTTACTTACAATTATTGACTTAGACTAAAACCCTTGGCATATTAATTTCACAGGGAACACATACTTCTCTGAAATAATATGACTCAAAGAGATCTGGATGCCAAGCACACCTCTCTGAGCCTTAATACATGGTTTCTCTACAGCTGCTGAAATCCAACTGGGGGCAGTCTCCTGGTATAGTGGAATAGTAGCTCAGTCACACAAATGGACAGCTTTGTGTTCAAATGTTAGACAACAAGCTAGAGAGGGTAAGTGAGATTTTCCATTGAGTTTACAGAGTTTGTTTAGTAAGTTATGACAACTGTATAATTTGGTCTCACTTAAAAGGAGACATTTCTTGCCTTTAGTTTGTTTTCTGGATGATTTTCCCTTTCACATTTTCAGGACCAAGTGAAGGTTTCTGGTTCCCATTTCAAATTACCCAACCTTATGTCTGGTATAAAGGAACAACACCAGTTCTGTATATGAAGTAGCTCTGAAAAAGTTGTTATGCATGACCATGTTAGTTCTGCTGTCCTAACACAACAGATTTTGAATATTTCATAGCTATTCTCGAATGAGTTGATTCACTGGCATCTGTCTTGGAATAGGGAGTGTTCTGTATTCACCTTGTCTGTGTTTTTTAAACTCACACTTCTCTTCTTTTTCCTTGAGGGAGATGAGAAATGCAAAAATGGATAATTAGCCTCCTTGTCTACCTGTTTTATGTCAGGTCGGATGTTTGAATATGGCATTCTATTTGTAAAGAGCCTTAATGAGAATACCAATAACAATTTATAAGGCACACCACTCAAAAGCAGAATCTGAGATGCAGTCCATCATAATAAACAAAAAGGAATATATTCAGACATATAGTCAGCCATGAGCGCACACATATACATATACACACCTGCAAACTCCTAAACCAGGAACACTACCCAGTAGGAGGCAAGCAATGGTAGGAGAAAAGGTGTGTGAGTGTGGCTTGGGAATGAAGAGAATAGAGAGGCAGAACAGATTTAGGATCCAAAGTAGACCATTCATATAGTAAAAGGATCTTTGCCTATCTACATTGCTTGGAAGGATATGCCCAAGATGAAATTTAAGTTAATACTGTTCTATGTAACAAATTATACTATTTTACATTAATTATTTCCAATGTATGATACTGGGCTCAAATAAGTCAATTTCATGAGTTCTTCCCTCAAGAGGGTTCTGACACCCCTACTCAGTAAAAACATGTAGGGGAGTGTTTGCTAGGCTAGGAAGCAAAGCCTCAGGTTCTAGTCTCACACTGGACACTGCCTGACTATGTGATCTTACATAAGCTCTTTAACCAAATTGTGTTTTGTTTCCCTCTTTATCAAGCAGGGAGAAAATATTTTGATATTTAAATTATGGGGAAAACGCTTTAAAATATATAAAATGTGGTAAAAAGTACAAATTGCAAATATATAAATCTTTTTTTTTAGAAGCATAAATCTTTAAGTTAGAATTTTCATCATGCCTTTGTGTTTGTGTATGTGTGTTTGCATGTGTGTATGAGATAGTTGAAGTAGGTCTTGGAAATATTTACAATAATCCTAATTCAATGAAAGTAAATTGATATAGTTTTTTAGTATGGAACAATTACGGGAAAGGCCAAGCTCATTCCTACTTACTTTTTTTTTTTTATTAAGTCTATGATATACAGTCTGAGCAAGTTTTCTTACTCGTTTCAGAAAAATACAGATAAAATAGGAAAGTCAAGCAAAATAATTCATCTTTTGTTTCTTATACAAAAGGTTCGAGAAATTGTATTCCCAGAGCAATATCAGAGAAGCAATTATAAGTTGACTACTAAATAAAAGTAATGAGTAGCTGGAATCAGAGAGAACATCAACTGTGAATAATTAAACCACGGGATGGAAACTCTTTTTGAATCACAAACAAACCTGCGCCTTCTCTAAAGTTTTCTATCTAAGCAATCATCTATTTTTATAAATCCTTATGTAACAAACTGGTATGTGGATGGATTGGAGGGTTATGTGTGTTTGTGTGTGACTATGTTTACCTGGGGGTATGTATAACGGCAGGGTGACAGTGGTGATTTACCTGCTACTTATGAGCATAATTAATTTTTTTCTCTCTTACACCTTTTGAAGTCAAGAAAGGTAGATGTAGGGAAAAGCAAATAAAATAGTTTCAAATTCTTTTGTGTGGCAGTTTATGATTTAGTTCTAACTCTAAAGTGAATGGTAGGAATAGTTTGATATCTAGTAACTATAAAATGCACGTTTAGTATCTATAACAAGGTGCCTATGACACATTTAGTGTCAAAGCACTATTCATCAGTGGTGAAATAAATTACTTCCCAGAGCCAGTTAGGCCTGTGAGTGATTATTAATTATTTTATTAATAGTGATCAAATTTACCATTTGAAATAGGTTTACATAACCAACATATATATTTGTTGAATCTGGAAAAGATTTGATGAATGGAGAAAAAAAAGAAAGGTGGAAAGAAGGAAGAGAGGAAGGGAAGGAAAGGAGGGAAAAGAAAAATGAAGGACCATATATTGCACATTTTAACAAGAACTCCTTCGGACTCTAGGGCTAATCGTAGTAAGTAAACACATATTGTAATATCAGCTCAGAGACTGATGAGCTTGGTCAGAACCCCAGTGATTTTAAATTACGCCTTCTGACAAAATCAACTTACTACAATAAATGCTAAGTTATCTAGGTATTTTTGTACTTGCTTCTATCACGCAGAGATGAATTTAAGAAAAACAGTGGGTGTCTGGGAGCTACTGTTAAAAACCATTTTCTGCATATTTTGATACCAAGTTTTCTACTTCTTCAGTACTCATTCTTCATGAGAACAAAGACCCCTGCAGCATTTCAAGAACATGGTTCGGCAAGGAAAGGCGCAAATTGTTTTGTTAGGATAGGAAAATGAACAAAAGTATTTTTACAACAATTTGGAAATTTTTGAAAACTCTATGCAAAGAAAAACATTCAAGTTAAATAAACAGACTGGCTCATTTCTGTAGCAACATTGTTGGTTCATTACATCTTAGAGCTAACACATCCTTTGGGAAAGGACCCCACATCTGTATCTTTTGACATAATCATATTTGGTTTTACAGTCTAAGGCGTTCACAATTATTTCAGTAATTGTAATATTTTATTTATGGCTTCAATATCATAAGAGGATAGAATTAGATTGCTGAATCAAATAATGTCTAAGGAATAGTTTCATTCTACATGGATAGCTGTTTCATTAAACTACTGAGCTATAAAGAGAATATTTAACTGTCTACTTTCTGTCATAATTAATTTACACACTTCAGAATGCTATATTTTAAGGATCAAAAATAGTACCCCTCAAATTTATCTGGGTGCTAGAACCCTGTGAAACCACCCAGGAATGAGATGTATTCCCTAAAGACAAAGAATTTACCCTCTCTAGCTATAGAATCCCATATACCCCTGGCTGCTGGTGTTTTGGTTGTGTTTTATTCTTCTCCTTCCACTTCTGACTTGTCTCTCTCTAAGTTTGGGCTGCCAGAAGAGACAGGTGGTGTGTAAAGGTTACTTAAAACAGTGCCAATTTTAGCTGCACAGCAAACACAGGTCAAACCAAGTGGGAAGTGATGCCAAAGTAGGAGAAAAGTAAGGAAGTTAGACATGGGATGGTTTTTTTCCTTCATTTGGGTACATTTCAGCATTTTCTTTTGTTCTGCCTGGATAAACTATAGGGACTGCTGAAATTTAGATGAGCAAATTATATGATCAATGTATTCTGTGCATGGTCCTATAGCCTCTCATTTAGTATTCACAACATTCCCATGCAGTACCTTTATTACACACATTTTACAGATGAGACATCTGAGGCTTAGAATCTCAGAGTAGTGAAGTGACCCAACTGAGGCTGCATATAGCTAAAGAGCGACAAAGTTTAAGTAGAAATATGTCAGTGGTAGGTCAGTTGTTCTACACTAGGGGCAACTGTTCTTTCCAGGGGCATGTGGTAATGTCTGGAGACAATTTTTTATTTTCCTAACTGGGATAGGGGCACTGCTGGCCTCTGGTATCTATAGAGGCCGGGGGCATTGCTAAACATCTTGCAATACAAAGGACAGCTCCCACAACAAATAATTATCCAGCTCAAAATGCTCAAGAGGGCTGAGCTTGCAAATCTCTGAAACAGGTGTTCAAACTCAAGGCTCACTGTGCCTATCCCATTAGTGTTTTTCCTTCCCGAAGCAATAACATGGGAACACAGTTTCTGAAATATTGTATGGGATATATTAAGAGGGATTGTATGATCTGAGACACTGGAGAAAAAGCATAAGATGGAGAATTATTAAGTCATTGTTTATTCAACACTTTTATTAAGTCCCCAGATAGCTGTCTAGGGATGGATAAAGTTGAGCACTTAAGATTCAGTCCTTTCAAATGAGATGAGAACCATGTGTGCATGTACGTATGTGATATATATGTATATACACACGTTTGCATGTAGATAGAGATATATGGGAAATAACTCTGTAGGTAGCATACATCGAGGATAATCATGGAGGAGGTAATAAGCCAAAAATGCTAAGAATTAAGAGTGCTTACTATGTGCTGAGTGTACCTATGAGGTAAACACTTACCATATCCAATTTATTTATTCATGAGAGAGAGAAAGAGAGAGAGAGAGAGAGAGAGGCAGAGACACAGGCAGAGGAAGAAGCAGGCTCCATGCAGGGAGCCCGATGCGGGACTCGATCCTGGGACTCCAGGATCACGCCCTGGGCTGAAGGCAGGTGCTAAACCGCTGAGCCACCCAGGGATCCCTCATGTCCAATTTATAATGAAGAAACTGACATTCAGAAAACTTGAGTAACTCTCCCTAAAATCACATATTAAGTTGCAGAGCTGCTGTACCCCGTCACCTGGCTCCAGAGGTTGGCTATGGTAGGGCTCTACTGCTACAGACTACCATCGGAATTCATAGGAAACACACCTCTATGAGAAGGCTATGCCAATTCAAGGTGGGTTTGTAGTAAGGGGGAGACGTTAATACCCTTAGAGGACTAAGAAGGCATGTCAGATAACTGCAAAAGCCGAGAAAGGTGTCTGCTGCATTTGGGAGATGAAGTGGTGGCTAGAGCAGAGGTTACATAAGGAAGGACACGGTAGGAGACTTAACTGCAGAGGGATGCAGGGCACACAGCATATGCTCAGCAGGTGACGTCTCAGCCCTCTGTCAGTGAAGAGTGATAGTCTTCTGGTGGAATCTACTCTGTCTCATCCCACCACAGAACTTCACCTCAGAACTTCAACATATTTTCCCTTTCATTCCTCCTTTCTCTTTAACAAGGCGGATCCCTCTGTGCATGCTCTGGATGGTGATTCTCACAGCTCAGTGCACATAGAAATCAAGTAAAGCAAGTGTAATTACATAAATTCCAGGCCCTCACCGGCAGCGATTCTGAATGAGTGGGCTTTAGGGAGGGCCTGAGAGTTTGCATGTCCATCAAGCTTCCAGGTGATTCAGATGTTACCATCAGTAAACCACAGTTGGCATCACATTGCTCACATCCTACCTTCTCCTGCTGCCTCTGAAATCTTGTTCTATCAACCATCCTTCCTCCACAGAGTATGGACCTCATGAGTCCAGACACTCTGTTGAATTCATTGCTGTACACTCAGAATTTAACATCACGGCAAGAAGAAAAAAATTTATAGCTAAATACATATGGGTCAAAATGATTTACTTTCCTTTCTTTCCATGAGTATCTTCCCTGCTGCCTGCAGATATGTTTGGGAAACCCTGTACAAACAAAAGTTCCCCCTTGATATATCCTACCATCTTAAGCATCTGGATTAAAGCATGTTAAAGTCAAGTTTCTATTGCCAGAAAATGAGCTAAAAAATATATGTATTTTAGAACTGCAACAAAAATCTATGGACCTGCAGAGCATAGTGTAATTATGTATATTGGACAAGTTTCTCAACCTCTCTATGCTTTAGTTTCCTCACTTATAAAATGAAGACACTATTAACTACATGTTTCATAGGGTTATCATAAGAAAAAATGTTGTTTTTTATGACAGTGCTTGACAGGTTGCAAAAGCAAACTACTAAACTATTTTGTTTAATTTCTAATATTGAAAGCCCCCAAGAGGTAAGTGACAAATGACAGAAACCAATACCTGCCTAGAAATTTGTGGTCTCAAGGGAAAAGAAGTATAGGTTGAGGAGTCATCCACATCCATGTATAACTGCAACTATGATGTAGGGGTGCCATTTGTCCTGAATCAAGTGCTGCGGTGGACCAAGGAGAGAAGTTCAAGCAATCAGAAAGTGAATGGGAGAAAAAAAGAACATAAAGTGTTTCCAAACACTAATAGAATGAATAGTGACAAAGAGAGTAAAAAAAAAAAAAAAAAGATACTATCACAGAATAGCAAAATATAGAATCATAGTACTAAATTTAAGGACAAGAAAATAAATTGAAAAAAATATCTTAAAAGGCCTTCCATTCGACAAAATGTGCTTTATTGCCGTAAGGTTTCTCAAATTTACTTTTTTTTTTTTAAGATTGTATTCATTTATTTTTGAGAGAGATAGAGAGCAAGAGAGCGTGCAGGAGTGGAGGTAAGAGCAGAAGAAGAAGAAGCAGACTCTTCGCTGAGCAGGGAGCCCAATTTGGAACTCGATCCCAGGACTCTGGGATCTTGACCTGAACCAAAGGCAGACACTTAACCGACTGAGTCACCCAGGTGCCCTAAAATTTGCCTTTTCAGAATCAAATTTTTATGAGGCATCTCCTTTCTGACAGTCATATATGCTCACAAATCATTTCACTAATGCTTATGAACGACAGTAAGTTCAGCATTATTATCCCCGATTTTGCATATGAGGAATTGAAGATTGAGGATTAAATAAATAACTAGTAATTGGTGGGGCTAAACCTCAAGCTCAAGACTAGCTATTCCAAACGAGATATTTGACTATTTCATGTGCTAAAGATAAGGATATTCTAGGAGTGGGACTATATGGTGGGAATCATAATTTTATATTCATACTTCTTCCTTTTCTTGGAGAAACTTCTCAAAGAGGACTCTACCTGACGACTTTATTTCCTTTCCTTATTTAATGTGCAGTCTACTCTGTTCTAGCTTCCACCCACAGAGAACTGCTGAACTCCTCTTGATTATGTAAAATAGGTCTTCTACACGTCCATCTCAACTGAATACTATTCTTCCTACATCTTATTTAATCTTTCAACAGCCATCAACCCAGTTTATTTATTTATTTTTTCAGAAAACAATTTCTTCTATTGTGGTTGTGATGTCATGGTGTTCCTCCTACCTTTCTAATTGTACCTTCTCATTTTCATTTACTGTTTCATTTCCTCTAAACAAACTTTAAATGCAATGCTGGAGCTTCTTAGGACAGAGTTCTAGGATGCTTTTCAGTCTTGCTCTTCACTTATACCCTGGAGACAATGGTACCCATTGCTATGGCCTCAATACCACGTATTAACATTTAACAAATTTCTTTCTTTAGTCCACATTTCCAATGGCCTACTAGGTATCTCCATTCAGTTCTCACAAAACCCTTAAACTCCATATGTTTAAGATGGAATTCACCATCTTCCCCTTAAATCTCCTATTTCTGTTTTGCCAGTCTTCAAGTCATCATCTCATCTGAACCATTGCAATGATATTCGAACTGGTCTCTGCTTTTGTGATGTTATTTCATTGTAGGTTCATTTTCTTTTTTTTTTTTTTTTTTTAAGATTTTATTTACTTATTCATGAGAGACACGGAGAGAGGCAGAGACACAGGCAGAGAGAAGCCAACTCTACGCAGGGAGCCTGACGTGGGACTTGATTCCAGGTCTCCAGGATCACACCCCGGGCTGAAGGTGGCATTAAACTGCCGAGCCACATGGGCTGCCCATAGGTTCATTTTCTAATGTAGAAATGAAACAGGCTTTCCGAATTAAAAAAAAATGAAATAAAAGAAAATTAGAGGAAAGGAAAATAAAAGAATAGGAAAGAAAAGGAATAGAAAAAAATCAATTCTTCACTATCCTTAATAACCATTCTCTTGGCCTCTCCTTCCAACCACAACAAAGACACTTTTATGACATAAAGTGCTAGATGTAATGCTTCTGATTCTGCCTGTATTCTATATTTTTTAAATGAAAAAAATGCTCTCATAATATTTTTCCATTTTATTCATTTAAAAAATTATTTTATTTTAATTTATATTTTTTTCAACAAATATTTATTGATTAAACACTACATGCAAAACCTTTCATTAGGTGCTGAGCAACAACAGTGAACATGACATATTCTCTACTTTCAAGAATTTTGAATTCTGGAGGGAGCAACATGCAGAAAACAAAATACTATGTAGAATACCATATTTTGTTATAAGGAAACAATAGAGTAATTTGAAAAAGTAGGAGAAGATTATTGATGTACTATATTAGTAAGAAAAGATGATTCTAAGGAGATAAATCTTGTATAAAGGACAGAAGGGCAAGTATTAGAAAGAAGAATATTCCATAAAGTAGGAACATTATGTGTCAAGATCCTGATATGGGAGAAAATGTAATCTATCTGTGGAACTGAAGATAACCAATATTGGTAGTAAGTTAGAGGAGTGTGGTAGACTGAGTTATGGGCTCCAATTCTCCATCCTTTTTTTTTTTTTTTTAAAGATTTTATTTACTTATGAGAGACACAGAGAGAGAGAGAGGCAGAGACACAGGCAGAGGGAGAAGCAGGCTCAAGGCAGGGAGCCTGATGTGGGATTCGATCCTGCGACTCCGGGATCATGCCCTGGGCCAAAGGCAGGTGTTAAACCACTCAGCCACCCAGAGGTCCCAATTCTCCATCCTTATAGCCACATCTTTTGCCATGTAATATGCATTTCCATGCCTTAAAGGGAGAATGTATCTCTTTGCTCCTTGACTTTGGACTCAATTATGTGAATTTCTTTGATCAATGGAATATGAATGAAATTAGTATTGTGCCAATTCTGAATTTAGTCCTTATAAACACTGTATGCTTTGGCTTTCCTCAATGTACCTCTGCCATCTCCACGAAAAGAACATACTCTTTCTAGGGCCATATCCTAGAAGGATGAGACACATAAAGGAGAACCACATGGCTGATTGGCAGACTTTCAATTTTAATCAAAGCTGCCCAGTTGATTCTATCTACTGCATCCAACCTCCAGTTTATGGAATAAGCCCAGCCAAGATCAGCAGAACCACTTCAGCCAATCAATAGACATGTAAGAAGCAAATTCTTAATATTGCATGCCATTGAGACTTTGTACTTGTTTGTTATGCAGCAATAGCTGAGTACTATAGTTGGCAAGGTAGATAAGACCAATTAGGTATCATAGAATATTGCAACATGCTTCTATAAGTCAATAATGGAGATCAAGCTATAGTGTCCAGGAAAGTAAGAAAGGAGAAAAATAAAATAGTCAAATATGACATCATGAAAGCCAAGACAAAAAGTGATTCACATAGGAGAGGTGCTTAACCATGGCAACCTAAGTGAGATAAGAACAGATAAATGACTGTAGGATTTGGTAAACATTTGTGACCTTTACAAAAGATAATTATATTGAATGTTAGAGGGAAAGCTCAGAGTGGATTGGAAGAACAAATTAGAGTGAGTGAGATCATATGATAATTGTCTTTGTCTGACTTATTTCACTTAGCATAATATCTTCTATTTCCATCCATTTCCTTGCAAATGGCAAGGTTTCATTATTTTTTTGATGGCTGAGCGATATTCCATTGTGTGTGTGTGTGTGTGTGTGTGTATACACATCTTCTTTATCCAGTTATCTGTCAATGGACATCTGGGCTCTTTCCACAGTTTGGCTATTGTGGACACTGCTGCTATAAACACTGGGGTGCAGGTGCCCCTTCAGATCACTACATTTTATCTTTGGGGTAAATATGTGGAATTTAAGAAACAAAACAGGATCACAGGGGAAGAGAGGACAAAATAAAACAAGATGAAATCAGCGAGGGAGACAAACTATAAGAGAATTTTAATCATAGCAAACAAACTGAGGGTTGCTGGTGGGGGGATGGTGTAATTGGGTGATGGACATTAAGGAGGGCATGTGACATAATGAGTACTGGGTATTATATAAGGCTGTTGAATCACTGACCTCTACCTCTGAAACCAATAATACATTATATGTTAATTAACTGAATTTAAATAAAAAGTTAAAAAATTTATAAAAATCAGAAAAAAATTTTTAAAAAGAATAAATAGGAGATGAAGGGGAGATTTTATTCATAAACAAGTCTTTTCTAAAGAGATGTATTTGTTTTCAATTTTGAGTAAGAAAAATCTTTCCTTTAACACATAATACGGTAGTTAGCTTGTAGCCATGTTACTTGAATTTAAATTCCAGAGTATTTCTAGATTTCTTAAGGAGTCAAAGTGATTTTTTTTAAAGTGTTCTCTTTCACTGCCAAACAAAAGATTTTAAATTACTAAACAGATATTCAAGGCGTGCTATATTTAAAATCAGTGAAATAAGAACTGATAAATGACCATGGGATTTGGTATTAAAATGCTATATTTGTACATATATATTTGTAAATAATAAATGAAATGTATATGTATGTTAGTATTACTAATTCAACGTGTATCATAATGAAGAGTGCTGGATATACATTACCACCTATATATTTTAAATGAAGAGTCTATTTTGATGATTTTTACTCTAACAGAAGAAGGAGAAAATTTATCTCAGGGGCAAAAAACAATGAAAAAGAAACAGATTTTCACAGATGGATGAAACAATCTATGGAGAAAACCGTAAATAGTAAAGAACCCCGTAGACAGGTGCTAAGATTAATTTAAAGGCAGAAGACGTGAGTCGTTTGAACCCAGTGTGGCAAAAAATCCTCATTAAAAACACACACACAAAATTGTACAAACTATTTCATCAAAGCAGACAACTACAAATTTAAGATAAGAAGAACCTGCATTCTGTATCTAACAAGCCACTAGAATATAGTATATTCACATTGAAAAACTAACCCAACAAATGTGTTTTGTTTTTTTACTGGGTAATACTTTTTCACAACACTTCCCAGAATAAGATTGGATATGCTTACACATATTTTTGATGTGGGAAAATATACATTAAGGACCCAAAGCACAACTAGTCAGTTGGTGACATTTCTTGCTTTGAAGCACAAAGCCTTTATATTTCTGTCAAATCTACAAATCATTTTAGCATGGCACCTCTTCAATTTGATTGTTATTTTGTCAGCCTGAATGCTAAAAAGGCAATTTTTTTAAACCACTGGAAATCAAATATAACCCCGTAATTTATACCTGATGGTTGGAAGATGTGTTAATAATTAAAACAAGAAAATAACGAAATCCCTGAATGCAGTCACCTAAAACACCATCTACTCTAACAGCCAGAATGCATGAGCACAAAGCAGGGACGGGATGGGGAGAAACAAGGTGAAGTGAAAGGATCCACAAATACATGGAGTTAGCCTGGGCAGAGTAATTATTCGGGATCCCTTCAATTGGATATTCTTTATATATTTGTTCAACATTTATTTAGGGAGGTAGGAATGAGTACCTGTGAGAAGTGATTTGTCTGTTTCCACTGGAGGGATTGTCTAATCCTGTGAAAGTAATACCAATTTCAAATTCACAATTTTTATGGAGAAATCAGAGATAACAGATATTTTCTTTTTTCTCTTGGTGGCAACAATGGATTTGCATGGTTTGGACCTTCCTTCAGAAAAATCTGCTGCAGAGAGCACAGCTGACTGAGTTTCCAGAGCACCTCTGTTCTTCCATAGTAGGCACAACAAAGGCCATGCTTCCCCCAGGCTGCTGCCAGCAATAGTGGATAGTAGTGGCCTACCGGATAGAGACAGGCCATTTCTGTTCTACACTGAATTCCTACAAGGAAAGTTTTTCTGAGGACTCCCCATGATCCTAGCCTAGGTTTTTAGTTGCACTTCGATCTGAAGCTTTTCCTATCAAATCCCTCTCTCTTTTCAGAGTGTCAAGTCTGGAGTTAGAAAACAGGATCAGAAATAATTTGAATTCACAAAGAATAGAAAAATATTCATTTACAGTTTTGTCCCAAGGATATATGAACTCTTCCAGCCTCTTTCACAATATAGGCAAAGGAGATCTGTGCTTTCTGAATCTTTTACAGAATGTGATACTGATCATTTTGTTGTAACATCATAGTGGTCAGGTGGACTCAGCATAAAGTGGTGAATACCCTGGAAGGCTTGGTAAAACGTGCACTAAAAGAGCAGGGATTAAGCCCTATGAAAATTGAGAAATTCAGAAATCTTCCGTTTCATTAAAAATATCAGTCTGTATGATCAAGGGCATGCCAGGTTATTCCTTCTAAATTAAAAGACAAATTGCCACCTGTCTCTCCTACTACAGACAGGGAAGCATATTATCTGCTGGAATTCTTCAGATTCTAGAGTCAAAACATTCCAACTCCAGGAATACTGCTTCAGCTACATACTGTGGGATGTGGAAGGCTGCAAGCATTGGGTGAAGTCCAGAGAGGAAATGGCTCCACGGAAAGTCTAGATTGACTTTTGGGCCACAATATCTGGTGATGGAGGTGTTAGTAATGGAAAAAAGATTTACAGGGAGGAATTCATGGTAAGTCTAAGTTAAAGACTCAGTGTAAGCTCCTGAGATTCTGGAACGAGGTGATGTCCTCTACAGTGGAGAATAATGTACTTAAAAAAATAAAAAATAAAACAACAACAACAACAACAAAAAACCAGTTCCTGAAATGTTATTGGGATCTTATAATAGAGGAGATGCTTGACCATTGATCCTCCACCAAGTATTAAGATTCTATTAGCACCGTCAAATTATAGAGATGGACAGGCCCAGCAGCATCCATCAGAATGGAAATGGTACATCTGGAATTGAACTTGAAGAGGACCACAGAGCACAAGTAAGCTGCATCAACAGATACCCAGCCTCCTCTCAAGGTACACAAGGAACCATTTCAGTTCATGCCTATGTTCTTATGAAGTGGGTTCCAAATGGCAAGCTGAAAGAGTAAGAAAGAGGTCAAGCTTAGTTTACTATGAGTCAGTTATGGTGTATGGGTGCAAGTTAAAAAAATACCATGATATAGCTACTACATTCAGGAATGGTCTATCTACTACTGCCCCTGAATATACAACATGTCAGCAACAAAGATCAATACTGAGCCACGAATAGAACACAATTTCTCAAACTGTTGTGACCAACTGGCTACTTGATGGAAAGTTAACTACCCTGAGACTTCTGCCCTGGAAGTGCCAGTGGTTTATCCTTACAGAGATGGATACTTCTCTCAGTAGATTTGCCTTTCCTGCCTACAGAACCTGAGCCAGAAACACTACCCATGGGTTTAGTATATGCCTGATCTCAGGTATTAAATTCCACATAATATAGCATTTAACCAAATGACCCATTTTACAGCAAAGAATATGCAAGAATGAACCTATAAAAATGGGATCCACTATTTATACCACATACTGAAACATTCAGAAGTTGGTGTCCGCTAATACAGGGATGCATTAGGGATGTAGGGATGGCCTACTGAAGGTAATGGTAAAATGCCAGCTTGGAACTAATAGTCTGCAAGGATGTGGGTGTCATCATTCAGGACTTAGTATACATATTAAATTTAGGACTCAGTACAGGTACTAAATCAGAAAACTGCATATGGTGTTGTGTTACGAATAAGAATACTCTGACTTGGGAATGGAGGGGTGTTAGTAGGAATGGCCCCTCTTCCCATCATTCTGAACTACCTATTTAGAAAATTATGTTCTCTATCTTTGCAACTCTGGTTTCTATAACGTAAGAGGACAGTCTCCAAAAAGGATACACTTCTGAGACATAGCAAGGGACACATTGAACTATAAGCTACAGTTGCCACCATGGCCCTTTGGATTCCTTATGACCAAGGACCAGCAAGAAAAAAGAGCCATAATTACATTACCAGACATAACTGACCCCAATTGGTAAGAGGTTATGCCACTTTTACAAAATGCTGGTGTATTATCTCAGGCTGTGATAATAAGATGTCATAGATTGGAAGCTTAAACAACAAAAATGTTTTTCTCACAGTTTTAGAGCTCAAAGTGTGAGATCGGAATGCCAGCATAGTTGGATCTGGTGAGGGGTCTTTTTCTGGCTTGAGATGGCTGCCTTCTCAATGTGTGTTCACATGACTTTTCCCTGATGTATACAGAAGAGTTCTTTCTCTGCCTCACCTCCTTCTCACTGGGCTACCAATCCTACTGGATTAGGATCCCATCCATATGACCTGATTTAACCTTAATTACCTCCTAAAAAGCTTATCTCCAAAGACATTCACATTGTGGGTTAGGGCTTCACCCTATGAATTTGGGAGGGGACACATTATTAAGTCCATAGCAAGTGATGAAGAAGAATACATGGGAAATCCAGTTGATCCATTTGGGTGCACCTTGGCACCTAATTATTACTGGAAAGAACACATGAAGTAAAACCTAGCTTGGGAAGTTAGGAATGTCTAACTTTTCAAACAAATAATTGACTTTAAAGTATATACAACATAAAAATACATTCATTTTTTTATGATTTTGGGTGTAACACCTAATGTGATTATTTATATACTCATTTATCTATCAAGTTACAACATACTTACATTAGCATTTTTAGTTAGGTTTGTAGGAAAAGACTCATTTATTTCCTTTTAAGTTCACTGAACTCAATAAAGGTCAATGGAAGGCCCTCATCTGGTCTGCTGCTGGGGAATTAGAACTCAATTATTTATGATATTCATTCTTTTTCCCAGGATAAAGTAAAATGCTATGCTCTCTATGGCAGTGGCCTTGGAAATAAAACAAAAAAACAAAAAACAAAAAACAAAAAAGCCCCATCAGTTTACAAATTGCCTTCAACATTTTGTCCTTATAATTGCTTCCTTGTATCCATCCCTAAGCAGATGACTCCAGATGTCCCTCAGTTGTCATACACTAAACACACACACAATTGAAAATGGGGCTGTGATCCTGAATGCAAGGTTGAATGCAAAGGGTGACGCTGGTAATATAGCATGTACTACAAAAGCCAAAAACAAAATCAATTATAGGTCTCCCCACTGATCTTACCTGAAGCACAAGGACGTATTCTACTCACTGGAATTTAAGGAGTATTGATTTTTTTCTTCTAAAATGTTTATTGATTTAGATATTTTGCCCAGCATAAAGAATTTATGTATGGGTTGAGTATGTCTTATCTCTAAACTACTCAAATTCTTAAAAACCACAACTGTAAACAATATAGATATTGCAAATATGATGTACTTGTCATATCATATAATGATAGAGAAATGCAAGGTTATTCTAGTATAATATGTCACAAAAGTTCAATTACCTATAGAAGAATTAACTATTACAGTCTAGGCAGATTTAAATCCATTAAAATTGCACTCTCAAGAGGAAAAAAAACTATTTTATATTAAATGTATCAGTTTCTAAATTCATATCATTAGCGCTTGTGAATGTTAAGCAAATCATCAAAAATTCTGAACTTACAGTGGAGAGGAACAACATAATGTAGTAGATGTGAGGTGTCTACAAATGAGTTTGCAAGAAGTGTTTCTTTATTTTCTTTTAATCTACTTAAATTCAGTCCTGGACAGAGAAGAGCTCTTATCCAGTAGGCCTGCTGGGAAGTTAGAGCTCAATTATTTTTGGTGTTCCCTCTCCTCCAGAGAGGCATGTAAAAACAAGAGTCTCAAATAGTACATCAGAGGGTAATTCCTCTGGTTTTCTCGTATACTGGTTATCATGGAGATGCTCATCTGTGGTAGGGTTTCTTGAAGTTCTTAGGATCCATTGTTCCAGTAGAAAGTGAAACATGGAGCTGGTTGTTGGGTAGTTTCTGCCTTGAATAGGATGGTAAATAATAAAGAAATGAGAATTCTTCCATTATGGCACTAGTGTATGGAAAAACACACAGACGTGAAGAAAGTGTAGAAAAATACATGTCTCCTTGCTTTCTGTTTTTAAAGGTGGGAATAAAGGATGTGAAAAATAAAATGGAAGAAACACCCTAAAATGGATGGGGAACTGGACTGTGCTGGTACTAGCCAGTGGCACACTTTCCTGGGAAGGTCACAAGTCTCTATATGTAGCTCAACACAGTCACATTTATCAAGATGTGGGAATATATAAAGCTCTGGAAAAAGGAAGAAAAAATTGTTTTCCATAAAAGAAATTTTTTTTTGAAATGCCTCTTATTCCCAAACCCTCCTTAAACTATAAGGAATTGAGGTGTTTTGTGTGCCTTGATTGAAGAACCAGAGAAAAATGGAGAAATTTGATGAGTCTGCAGAGACCTGAGATCAGGACAAAACAGCCACAATGCACAAGGACTTTCTGACTAAGGACAAGTAGCCCTTATAAGAAGATGGTTTTAATGGCTGATTAAAAAAGCAAACTCGGGCAGCCCGAGTGGCTCAGCGGTTTAGCGCCACCTTCAGCCCAGGGTGTGATCCTGGAGTCCCGGGATCGAGTCCCACATCGGGCTCCCTGCGTGGAGCCTGCTTCTCCCTCTGCCTGTGTCTCTGCCTCTCTCTCTCTCTCTCTCTCTCTCTCTCTGTTCTCTCATGAATAAATAAATAAAATCTTTAAAAATAAAAAAAAAAACTTAAAAAAGCAAACTCGTTTCAGAAATAATCAGTTCAGAGAGTAGCCTAGAATGGACATACCACAGCATTTTCCAGGGAGCTTTCAAAGTTACCATGTGGATCAAAGTCCCAGTCTTCATTCCCCACCTTTCTTAGATCCAATGCCATATAAGCCTTAGTTTTAATTTTATCCAAAATCTACCTAGAAAAGGAGTAGGGAGGAAGAGAGTAGGTATGTTCTAGATTTCTTTTGACCTGTAAAAGACAGAGACTAAAATATCAGATTGGATTGAGTTTACCAGACTGAACTACATTTAGTTAGTTAGTTTTTTTTCTGGAATCTATATACATGGGAAAAAAATATATATATACATATACAGATACATGTACATCACGTATACATGTGTGTGTCAGTGGAATGGATACATATTTAATGTGGCAGTGGGATGCTTTTAAGGTAGGTTAAGTAACATAAGGAAATAAAGGATGTTTTCTGTTGTACATCTGAGTATACAGTAAAAATTTGTTATCCTGTTAAAAATAACACCAAACTCTCTGATATAGCAATGACCTTGAGTGACCATGATCAGGCCAAATTACAAATAGATTGTTTGTAGCACCTTCTCCTTTCTTGGCCACCCATTACTACAGAGAATGCTTTGGCTCCTCTGTTGTAATTCATGCTAATCTAGAGCTTTTCCAATAATAGATTCAGATGTTACCCATTCCAAGTGGATTTGCATTTACTAGTGAACATCTCAGATACAGAAGACCTTTCAAGCCAGAGAAATGAAAGTTTAACTTACAAAAAGAACTGTGAGCACTTAGTTAACAACATAGTACACAAGACTAATATTTAGAGAACATTAACTATGTACCATGTCCTGAACTTAAAACGTGCATGTCTGTTTGGGATCGGTTTGTAAGTGTATATCAATAAGATAGGAATAAGACACTTTGAATGGAACATCATCTCATGATATTCAACTCATATCACTTGGTGGTGATAAATTGAAATGCAGTCTCCTCTGCTTCAGGGAGCTGTATTTGTGTCAAGAGTTTGTGAAAAGAATCAATTAGTTGCTATGTGCTATGTTCTTCACCCATCTGGCTACCTAAAGGACAAAGAATGGATGTGATGAAAGCCTTTGTCAAGTATAAATTCAAATAATGTCTCCAAGTCATTCAACCTTTATAAAAGACAGAAAGTACTGGACAATTCTATTTGTACTGGATGATTCTATTAAGGTTATTAAAATAGTGAGAATGTTCACTAATGAAGAACAGTTCTATAGGGGCAGGTAAACTAAGAAATTATCTGTGAATCTTATGGGAATCATTAAGAAGGACACAGATGAGTCTAACCTGAATTACTGCAAATAGGTAGAGGAGGAGGTGAGGCATTCTTTTTGGAATATGAGAAAGAGGAAAGGATTTTTGTGGTTAACCATTTCTTAAAGCAAAATGGTGAGGGAATTTGGAAAACAAAATGGAGAGAGGAAGGCACCTGGGTGTCTCAGATGGTTAAGCATCTGCCTTTGGCTCAGGTCATGGTCTCAAGGTCCCGGGATGAAGCTCCAAGGTGGGCTCCCTGCTCAGCTGGGAGTCTGCTTCTCCCGGTCACTCTGCCACTCCCCCTGCTTGTGCTCTCTCCCCTCTCTCTAATGAATAAATAAAATCTTTAAAAAAAATGGTGAGAGGATTTCTTCATAATCATTGTTTCCTACAAGCACATGACTCAGATAAAAATTAGCACAATTGCTTCCTTCTTCATACTAATGAAATGAAGCTATGAAAAAAAAATATATATCATGTTTGTAGCAATTTCCCCAAAGTTCTTGAAATGTTGATTAACCTATTTTACCAATAGGACATTCCATCAGTAATAGGGCTTTGACTTTCAAGTAGAACATAATAAAATTCAAACAGCATTTACGTATGGAGAATCCTTATTATTCCAAAGAACCTGTTAAGGTTAAGAAAGACTAAAAGTACAGTAAAAGTGTATAACGAAGAACAGAATTTCTTTGGAAAATGTCTGTTCAGATCCTCTGCTCATTTTTTAAATTAGATTGTTTCAGGATGTGTGTTTGTGGGTTTTATTGGTGTTGAGTTGTAGCAGTTCCTTATATATTTTGGATATGTCATTTGCAAATATCTTCTCCCACTCAGTAGGTTTACTTTTTGTCTTGTTGATGGTTTCCTTCACTGTACAAAAGCTTTATATATTGATGTAGCTCCAATAGTTTATTTTTGTTTTTGCATCCTTTGCTTTAGAAGACTTATCTAAAAAGATATTGCTATGGACAATGTCAGAGAAATCACTGCCTATTTTCTTTTCTAAGATTCTTATGGTTTCAGGTCTCATATTTAGGTTTTTAATCCATTTTGAGTTTATTTTCATGTATGGTGTTAGAAAGTGGTCCAATTTCATTGTTTTGCATATAGCTATCCAGTTTTCCCAGAACCATTTATTGAAGAGAGTATCTCTTCCCCATTATACATTCTTGTCTCCTCTGTTTGACCACATAAGCATGGGTTTATTTTGGGGACTTCTATTCTGTTCCATTGATCTATGTGTCTATTTATGTGCTAGTACCATACTATTTGATAACTATGCTTTTGTAGTATAGTAGTATATCTCGAAATCTGAAAGTATGACACCCCCAGTTTTGTTCTTTCTCAAGACTACTTTGGCTATGTGGGATCTTTTGTTGTCCCATATAAATTTTAGTGTTATTTGTTCTAGTCCTGTGATAAAAACACTATTGGTATTTTGATATGGATTGCACTGAATCTGTAGATTGCTTTGGGCAGTATGAACATTTTAACAGTATTAATTTTTTTCAATCCATGAGCATGGAATATCTTTCCATTTGTGTTTTCTTTAATTTCTTACATCAGTGTTTCATACTTTTCATAGTATAGGTCTTTCTACTCCTTGGTTAGGTTTAATCCCAGGTATTTTATTCCTTTTGATTCAATTAAAAAAAAAGTAAAAAAAATAAAAAATAAAAAAAAATGATTCAATTGTAAATGGAATTATTTTCTCAATTTCTCTTTCTGCCACTTTGTTACTAGTGTATAGAAACACCACTGATTTCTAGGTTTTAATTTTGTATCCTACAACTTTACTGAATTCATTTATTTTATCTTGTAGTTTTTTGGTGGCGTCTTTAGGGTTTTTTATGTATAGTATCCTGTCATTTGCAAACAGTGGCAGTTTAACTTATCATTATTAATATGGACACTTCTCACTTCTTTTTCCAAAGAAGACAAACAGATGACTAACGGATACATGAAAAGCTGCTCAACATCACTAATCATCAGGGAAGTGCAAATGAATACCACGAGATATACTTGTCAGAATGGTTAGAATCAAAAAGACAAAAAATAACAAGTGCTGGTAAGGATTTTGAGAAAAAGGAGCCCTTGTGCACTGTGGAAGGAATGTAAATTGGCATAGTCACTGTGGAAAACTGTATGGAGGTTCCTAAAAAAACATAAAAATAGAAATATTATATGATCCAAAATCCCACTACTAGGCATTTACCCAAAGAAAATAAAAACAATAATTTGAAAAAATATATTCACCTTTATGTTTATTGTAGCATTATTTACAATAGCCAAGATACGGAAGCAACCTAAGAACCTATCCATAGAGGAATGGATAAAGAAGATGTGGCTTTACACAGTGGAATATTACTTAGCCGTAGAAAGAATAAGATCTTGCCATTTGAAACAACATGGATGGACCTAAGAAGGTATAATGCTAAGTAAAATAAAACTGAGAAACATAAATATCATATAATTCCATTCAAATGTGGACTCCAAACAACAAAACAAATGAATAAATGAAAAAATAATAAGCAGAATAATAAATACAGAGAACAAACTGATGGTTGCTATAGGGAAGGGGGTGGAAGGATGGGCAAAATGGGTGAAGGGGAGTGGGAGATACATACTCCCAGTTGCAAAAAGAACAAGCCATGGGAGTAATAGACACAGCATAGGGAATGTAGTTAATGATGTGGTAATAGCATAGTATAGTGACAGATGGTAGCTACACTTAGGGCAAGCACAGAGTAACACATAGAGATGTTGAATCATGATGTACACCTGAAATTAAGGTAACATTGTGTGTCAACTATCCTCAAAAAATTTAAAAGACAAAAGAATAGGCTCTTTTTAAAGAATGGAGATAAATTTAAGAAAACTTTAAATTTATTATGTTAAAATTGAAATTTATAGGGATGCCTGGGTGGCTCAGCAGTTGAGCATCTGCCTTCTGCTCAGGGCATGATCCCAGTCTGTGGATTGAGTCCTGTATCAGGCTCCCTGTGAGGAGCCTTGCTTCTCCCTCTGTCTATATCTCTGTCTCTGTCTCTCTGTGTCTCTTATGAATATATAAATAAAATCTTTTTATTTATAAATGAATGAAAAGTTGAAAGGAAGAAGTAGAGGAGGAAAATGGGGGGTGGGGTAGGAGAATTAACTGCTAGTGATAGGTTTCCCTTTTTCCCTTTAGTTCTATACTCTTTCATGTTAAGTAATCTCCATTAGTCCATTAGCAGGCTGATTCCTAAAATGTGTTAAAAAAAAAAAAGACAAAAACAGTGTACTCTTACTCTCTCAAAGAAAGTAGGCAAATCTAAAGGCATTGAATCAATATTATTTTAAAACTAAAAAAAAAATATTTTAAACCTTCTGCTTTATAGTATGGAACTTGGTCAACTGATGAAGTTCTCACATCTCTCAAATTTTAGGGTAGGATTTCTTACAAATGATATTCTGGCCCTCTTCCTAATTACACAAACACCTGCCATTATACTGAGGATAATTAATTAGCAATTAGTAAAACAATTAAATCAGTTTGGCTTTCCTACTGTGTTCATAAATTTTTTTCAAAATCAGCACAAATGTTTAATTACTGACAGTAAGCTCAATACTCTGTATCTTAGTAGAGGTGATGATCCACAAGAATGAGTTCACTCTAAAGACAGTACAATATGAGTAAGAAGACCTCAAGTCCTACTGCAGCACTTCTTGTCTTCTCTCCTGTCAAATCTTTTCTAAATGACATCTTTCAACTTAAAACTGGCATCTATTTTTTCCATGTTTGTTCTTTTCTCTAAAATTATAGATACCTATTCAGCCTACATTAGCTTTTTTTTTTTCTCTCTCTCTCTCTGTTAACATGGAGTTAGGTACATTTTGCTTTAAATAAGCTCTGTAAACTTGGGCAAATTACAGAACTTCTCCAAGATTCAGTTTCCTTGTGTGTAAAAACTAGGTAGGCTACTATCAGTCACATATGATTGTTGCAAAGATGAGTAAAATAACATAAAACATAACAAAGAGTGATGATATGTAGAACATTCAGCAATATCATTTCTCTTGACCCATCCTTTCTTCTGTCATTCTTCTCTTTTTTGATGGGACACCTTAAGTTTTAAGAGCCATTCCTACAAAGAATGTTCAAATTTTGTGTCTCTTCCAAATTGGTAGGAAGCCTCATGGTTGAGAGTATTTCATTTTTTCTGCATTGAAGGTTGATAATCAGTATCATGATTATCACACTATCATAGTGACCAACGTCAATATCAAAACCATCACCACTACCATTCCTTGTGAGCCTGCTACTGGGGACCTAGAGGATTCTTACTTTATTATTTTTATTATTTTTTAATACTAGTTTTTATTTATTTTTTTAAGGCTTTTATTTATTTACTCATGAGAGGGATCCCTGGGTGGCGCAGTGGTTTGGTGCCTGCCTTTGGCCCAGGACGCGATCCTGGAGACCCGGGATCGAATCCCACATAGGGCTCCCGGTGCATGGAGCCTGCTTCTCCCTCTGCCTGTGTCTCTGCCTCTCTCTCTCTCTCTGTGACTATCATAAATAAATAAAATAAAATAAAATAAAAATAAAAATAAATAAAAATATTTACTCATGAGAGACACACACACACACACAGAGAGAAATAGGCAAAGGTAGAAGCTGGCTCCCTGCAGGGAGCCTAATGCAGAAATCAATCCCAGGACCCCAGGATCACAACCTGAGCCAAAGGCAGATGCTCAACCACTAAGCCACCCAGGTACACCTATTTTTAATTTTCTTAATAGAGAGAGCACAGGAACAGGGTTAGGAAGCGGTGGAGAGAGAGGTAGAGAGAGAATCTCAAGCAGACTCCACATACAGGGTAGAGCCCAATGTGGGGGCTCAATCTCATGACTCTGGGATCATGACCCCAGGCAAAATCAAGAGTCAGATGCTTAACTGAGCCACCCAGGTGCCCCGGATTCTTACTTTTAATGCTTTATTTGTACCACATTTTTTTTTTTTTTACCATATTTGTTGACCTCTTATCCTACTCATTGATTCTAATCTTTTTCTGAAAACCTTACTTTTGCAAAGGACAGGGAGAACAATTGAGGTGGTGATTTGCTGCAGTTTTTACCTATCCATCCTGACTCCCAAGTGCTAAATATGGACGTCAGTCTTCCAGGCTATGGTTTCTTCAATATATGAGTATAACAGGGCTTTATTAAAACAAAATACACTTATACTAGCTGTTTCCATACCAGTAAGAGAATGGCATGCATTGTAGTGCCCAACACATCAAGTATTGATATAACATCATAATGAACTACTCTGCTCCTTTTCCATTTAGTGATTTCCACTAGTCTTCCCATTATTACACAATTATAATTTTTACCTCAGTTACTGCCATGAGGGCAGGATTCCATCTATTAATCAGCAAGTCACTGATTGGCCAATTAGGGCTCATTCTTCTGGGGACCTTCTGAGGAACATAGTGTAGAAAGTGCAGTCAGTTTTGACAGGGTGTGGCACACGTTTCCTTAAAAAAAGCACTGTATGATACAAAAACAGGCAATAAAACCACAGGTCTTGTGGGAATAAAAAATGAAGTCAGAAGCACAATACTCAAAACCATCAGTTACACATTAAAAAGTTAGGATGCTTAAACATGGTAGCAGTGTCACACATATTAAATGGTTAAGAAATACATCAAACCTATAATACTATGGCACTTTGTTTTGAAGAGAGCCTGATGTTTGCTGATGGAAGGGCATGTGGGAAGAGTTGCAGTTTGTGAGCTATTACAAAGTGGTGGAAGGATTATGCGAAATCTGATGGAAACTTACAACACAAGTTGTGGCTGGGTGTGGCTCACAATATATATTGTACCCTGAGGTCACAGGGAGATGTTTCAGGTGTGTGCATATGTGCCTTTTTATTTTTATTTTTTGTATTTTTATGTAGTTTTGGTCAGCCTTATGCTGTTTTCTCCATCCACCAAGATCAGGAATTATCACACTTTTCCTTAAATAATCGGATAGCGAATATTTTTAGTTTTCAGGACCACAGGGACCCCACCACAGTCAAAGAAAGGAGGTTTAAGAAAAAACAAACTTGTCTGTAGTGCCCCAGTAAAACCTTATTTACAAAAATAGGCAATGGGACAGAGTTTTCCACTCCCTAATTTGTTTCGCATGGAAGAAATCACGCATAAGAAAACACAAAACTTAGGTTTTGCTCAAATCATTTCTTAATATATCAATTGTGTTGTAACATATTCACATTTTCAGAACAAGTATGATAGCAGAATTGATTGTACCTCAAAATTTTCCCATTGAGGCGATTTGTCCTGATAATGCTTCATTCCCTGTTCTGCTGAGCTGAGCATTGTGTGGAAAGAACAATTTCCCGAGTTCTGGAGAAAACCCAACATTTAGATTGGAAAGCAAAAATACCTGAGTGGAAAAGCTGTCCAATTGCAAAGGAATTGTCCTCTACAGCCAAAGGCTGAGGTGACATGAGATGCGGTGATGAGACATCACCTGCATCTATTCTACTTAATCGCCTAATTCACTGCTGTTTCCTCAGTGTTCAGAATACATTAGGCACTCATAACAAATCCCTTATCTTGCAAAGGGGTCTAGTAACTCTATAAACCAGGAATGAGGACAACCTAGTTCATTTTTAATTGAAATCTTTACCCCTCTAGGGTCAGACTTGGCAATATTCCTTCCCCAGGATGCTTCATTTCCATGGTTACAAGAATGCGGAGTTCTCACTGTTTCTTCCTACTCTCTCTTTTTGTCTCCCTAAATCTTATAAGACCTCTTTTATTCAGTATATCAATTTGGCATATACTACTAAAAACTCAACATACATTTACAAGCACATACTCACAAGATTATACTTTTCTAGCCCTCATGCTAAATACATTCTATATTAGTTTTTCTTAAGCAAATAAATTTCCCTGCTTAGACATGAAAGATTTCCTATCTGATTAACAGTAGTGAGCAATGTCTCTGACATGTAAGTGGTAATACACCTTTTGTAGTGAGAACAGACATTCTAAGAGAAATGTAGTTATTACTAGGATTTTGTTTAAAAATGGTATTTTTAATGGATGTAATTGTATTCCTCCAAAATTTATATGTTGAGACCATAATCCCCAATGTGACTGTTTTTGGAGATATGGTCTTTAAGGAGGTGATTTAGATTAAATGAGGTTATAAGAGTGGCTCTAATCAAACAAGGTTTGTGTCCTTAGAAAAGATAAAGGAAGAGACATCAGAGAGCGTCCCCTCCCCACTTATGCATGACGACATAGTGAGAACACATCTGAAAGTCAGAGGACAGATCTCACCAGAAATGAACCCTACTGGTGTTCTGATCTTGGACATCTAGCAGCCAAAACTGTGAAAAGGTAAATTTCTGGTTTTTTAAAAGCCATTCTGTTGTATTTTACATGGCAGCCTGATCATAATAATGCAGATATATTTAGAATCAGAGGGACAAAAAAGAACAGGTAAAGAAAGATTTCTAAAATAAGAAAATATTTTTAATATTAAGAGCCATCCAGAAAACTATGAACCTATGGAAAATAATTCAATACACATTTATTAAGCCCTGAATCTTTTTTTTAAAGATCTTATTAATACAGTATTTATTTGTCTTTCCTCTGTCAAACCCTGAGCCAACCACTTTTCCCAGGCTGCCTGGGGAGGTATAGGAAAAGGAACATACAGGGCATACAGGGAAGACAGGACATGGGAGAAAGACCTATGGGAGGTGGAGACGACTCCTTCACATGGTGAAGAGGATGAGAAAGGCCACCATCAGGCAAAAAGAGCCCCATGGCCTCCAAGAGGGCAAAGCCCAGAATGGCATAGGAGAAGAGCTGTTGCTTCAGAGAGGGATTCCTGGCATAACCAATGATGAGGCTCCCAAACACAGTCCCAATTCCAGCCCCAGAGCCAGCCACCCCTACAGTGGCAGCCCCAGGCCCAATGAACTTGGCTGCCGTGTCAATGTCTCTTGAAATGGCGCTGGTTTGGAAGCTGCGGCTAGGAATAAGTGAGGTCAGGAGATGTGGGGCTGCCAAGCTGCTGATTAAGCCCTGAATCTAACAGACTTTGCTGTTTCATTCAATAGTTACCATCTATATCCAAACCCCACCATCACTTTTGGTTATTTCTAGCATAAAAAGTGTCCTACTAGAAAGATACACAATTAGAAAAATTAATATTATGAACAATTTAAAACATTTGTGTTTTGGTTTCATCCTGTGGCTTTTGACCAAGGACTATATGTATAACAGAGAGAAAATTAGCCTAAGGAATGTCAAGCTTGGGACACCTGGGTGGCTCAGTGGTTGAGCATCTGCCTTTGGCTCAAGACATGATCCCACAGTCCTGGGATCGAGTCCCTCATCGGGCTCCCTGCATGGAGCCTGCTCCTCCCTCTGCCTTCGTCTCTGCATCTCTTTATGTCTCTCATGAATAAATCAATATTTTTTTTTATAAAAGAATGTCAAGCTTAAAGAAGAAAGGAAAAAAATATAGCCTTGAGAATAAAGATGCTAGAAAGGTCTATAACAGGCTTTCCAAGTAGACTGAATCCTTTTATATTATACTTTTCAGGATTTATAAGACCAATTTCTCTATCCTTAAGCTGAAGCTAGTATCTTCAGATAATCAGAAAGTAAACAATTTTGCAGAAAGTATAACTGTTTAGAGTGAAAGCCTCACCTACTCTAGAGATCTTTCATTAAGTATTCTCCACCAGACACAATAAACAAACTTGGTTAGGAAGAAAATCTGATTAGTGGTTATTATTTCCTGGACTCAAGGCAGTGTCCATTAAGTTGGAAGTTAGGTGTGGGAAAAACATGGAGTTCAGTGAAGTCAAGATCTTGGCTGCAGCTTTTAACCCAACAATTAGTACTACAGAAGACTTAAGTTTTTGAGGGGACTCCATTGATACAAAGGAACTTAATGACCTATGAATGTTCAATCCTAAGGCCACCAACTTCACACCAACAGGAGGTGGATCACTAAAGCTGTATGGACATAGAAAAGGTCCCTCTCATTGTAGTTATGCAGGACAATGGAGAAAAAGCCTCTTCCTTGAGGGCAGGACTATCTTCTAGATTGGCCAGCACAGAAGTCTCTTCCGTTGGTAGGCAGGGAGTCTTTATTTCTATTTAGCAGGAAATATATGCTGTGGAAAAAAGACCACCATTTTTTCTAGTCTGATCTTTTTTCAAGCAGATGCCTTTCTTATAGAAACTGTATTTCTGTTCCATAATTTTGTACCATGTATTGTGGAGGTGGGTAGCTTGATACCACAAGATGCCTTACCCAGTTGAGGACAATGTGCTGGCCATAATTGCCTCACCGTGGGCCAGGGTTTGCCTCTTAAGTTTGTCTTGCTTTTGTTCTTGTCCATCAGAAAAAGAAATTTCCTATTGTACAGCATAATCGTATTGTTACTTAAAGGAATTGCCTTTTTTTTTGTAGGCAGATCCTTTTTTTAAAAAATTGTGATAACATACACATGATATAAAAAGTAACCATTTTAAAGTGTACAGTTTTGTGACTTTTGCTACACCTGAAATGCTGTGAAGCCATCACCCCTATCAAATCCCAAAACATTTTCATCACTTCAAAAGGAAACTCCATACCTATTAGTAATCCCCATTCCCCCCTTCCCCATCCCATGGAAACCACCGAGTTACTTTCTGTCTCCATAATTTGCCTATTCTGAATATTTCAGAATTTCTTTAGTTGGCTATTTTTCCCTAAGATCTGTTCAGAGAAAGAAAAGAAAAATTTAATAAAATAGTAAAAGTTAGGACTTTTAGAGCTAGAATTCACTGACTAATTCAAAATAATCAGATTTATTACCTGTTTAACACAAAAACTATAGAATCTATGAAACTAAACAGATCCTGTATGGCATTTTTTCTTTTCCCACTCAATATCATTATTAAAGTATTTTTAAGAAATTATCTATACTCAAATTACCACTTGATCTCACTTTTCCTTGTATAATTGTACACAGAAATTGAAACAAATATCTTTACACACCCTCACTGACCTTTGTCCAATTCTATCAGATGACCAGCCAATTCTGAGCAATCAGAAAGCTCTTACTGACAGAAAACAGAACAAAATAAAAACCTACCAAGCTCGTTAAAAGATTCTTTGGTTCAAAAGAGGGTGACTTTTTGAAAGATACAGAAGTTTACTCTTATTAAAAGTTATTTAAATAAGCAGAAAAAGAAAATACATTAGACACAAATTATTTGTATCCTCAATATGATTAAAAATGATTTTTGCCTATTTGAATTATAAACAAGTATAAAAGTATAAAAACAGGACTATCTGACTTTATGAGGAACTTAAAGAGAATTTAAAGTATAAATACCACATTTAAAAAATAATGAAGACAGTGAATGCTGTAAATGACTAAAGACATCAAACTCAAGAAATTCCCCCAAAACTTAAAGTGAAAGAAGGAAAAATTTTAAAAATAAAGTATTGGGGAACATAGGTCAGATTCCACAGAATCCCTCTTACCAAAATGGATTTTATTTTGTATTTTTTTTTCAAAATGGATTTTAAACAGTATCAACAGAAATGACAGAATAAAAAACACTTGTATCTAAAGAAAATTTAGTCTAAAAATTGAAAGTGGAAACTCCCTGAAATAACATTATTATTATTATTATTATTATTATTATTAATGTTAAAAGAGAATAGTCTGTATTCTGGTGGGATTTTTGAAGATTAAACATAAATAATTTTATGAGCACATGCAGTTGCTTCTGCCTGAACCTTCTGGTCTACCTGCTTCCCTACTGACAATATTCCCAGCCTTTTCATTGTTTGGTTCTCAATTTCATTCATATCACCTTCAAGGCCTTTGTCTGACAACCAGAAACCAAGGGTCCTTCCTAGCGTTTTCTATCATAGCACAGGTTTATTATAATTAGAATATTTTTCTTAAGTTTTATTGATATATCTATTTATTTTTATATGTTGACTTCTTTACTGTATCTTTTCTTACTAAACTCCATACCCTAAGGATCATGTCTATATTAATTTATTATTTTTAGCCTATGGGGGAGCTCTATGCAAAATTAACTATTTGTAAAACCAAATATTTATTAAATCAAGAGAGAAGAAGGACAACAGTGTTATATTTTTGAATCAAAGAAACAAAGAATGGGAAAACAGTAGTGAAAAGGTGATGCTTTTTTCTTCCATAAGGAAAACTATTACCATTTATAATTAATATTTATGATATAATGACAGTGAGAGTAATAATCATAATGCTGCAATGGACTGACTGTGTCCTCTAAAATTCAAATATTGAACCCCTACCATTCTGGAATTAGGAGGTAAAGCTTTTGGAAGGTAATTAGTTCATGAGGCTAGAGCCCTCATGAATGAAATTAGTGTTCTTAGAGGAAGAGACACACTCTTTCCACTATGAGAAAGGACACAAGAAGAAGAAGGCAGTGTATAAATCAGTGTATAAATCACTAAGACGGCCCTCACCAGACACCAAGTCTACCAGTCTCTGGATCTTGGATTTCCAGTTACCAGAACTGTAAGAAATAAATGTGTATTGTTTAAGGCACTTAGTCTGTAATCTTTGGTATAAGCAGTTCAATGGACTAAGACAATTATTTTCAACTGTTTAGTACTTAAGATGTGCTAAGGACTGTAAATATATACATTCATTTAATTCTCAGAGAAATATGAGGGTTCTCGCTTTGTAGATAAGGAAACTGTCAGAAAGAAGTTAAATAAGTTGCCTAAGTCACACATTTTGGAGGTATCGAAGCAAAGCTTTGATTTTAATCTCCATATTTCACAGCATAACGTTGGCTTATGAATTTCACAGAAAAACTTTGAGAAAAACATTCATATAACTAAAAAGCATATGGATAACTTTGAAACAATTGTGGAATAAGCAAATAAAACTATTTAGGAAAAGGAACCACCAGGAACTACAAAATAAGAGAAATACATGCCAAAATTAAATATTATAGTTTTAAAATGCAGATATATTTGATCAATTCATTCAGTCCACAAGTATTTGTATCTATTATATATTAGGCAATATTCTAGGTCCTTTGTGTAGAGTGGTTAATAGAAGAGGCAAAAGTATCTTCCCTCATAGAGAATGCATTCTACTAAAAGAACCAGATGATCAAGACAAATTAAGTAAATATTAAATACACTAGACAATGGTGCATAATAAAGAGAAAATGTGTCAGCAGTATTCAAAGAATAGCAAGGAGGCCAGTGTAGCTATGCAGTGAGACAATCAGATCTGCCCATGAGATAAGCAAGTTACTGAAGAACCAGGAAATGTTAAGGTCTGGTACCTCAGGACAGAGAATTCAGATTGTTTAAAAACAAGTAAGCAAACAGGCAAAAAAACAAATAATCAGTTCAAAAGAATAATATATATTATTCATTTATATATTCATAATAATATATTATGAAATTATTATTCATATTCATAATAATATATATTATGATAAGGCATGATATTTTTAGCTTCTCCTTTGCCTTTAATTCTCATAAATCTACTGATATGTGGACATTTCTTACAATTAAATGTTGGTGAAATATTTTTAAAATGATAATTTGTCTAACAAGGATATAGGCTTGCTCCCGAGAGGAGTTTCTCATCATTGTCAGAGTCCAAACACGCTGAATGATTGATCATCTGGTAAGGATGATGATAATTTCCAACTTGGTGTTCAACAGAAACTCTAATCTCTCTCTTTCTTATTTTTAAACTTTGAATTTATATATGTTGTATCATTTTTTCCTTAATAATTGTTTAGATATACTAAGGAATAATTATTTTTCATATCTGTCAAATGAACATTTTTAATTCTTTTTTTAAAATAATTTCCCACTGTGGAAGACCCTTTCTTACAATACATCTTTGACCTTACATACTAAAACATTTTACTTCATTTAAGACTATTTAATATCCTCTTATCTTCCCACAGATGGTTCTTGTAGTGTCTCTTAGTAAAGTGGTTGCATGGTCTGGGAATAATTTTTTTGAAGCATAACCACACTCATGGGCCCATAAGCTCATACTATTAGAAAATGAAATAAATTGTGTATATCAATGGTCCGTTGGTCTACACTAGCTAAAAAAATGTACAGTAAAAGGTTTGCCACTCCTAGTCCCTTGGCCATTAATGGATTACGCTGTCCCCTTGAGACAAAACAGTCCTTGACATCCTATGCAACAGAGAACAGTAGAGAAACAATGAAAAGGGAGTAGATCTGGCCTTTAATCAAGAGATAAAATCTAATTGTAATCTAGAGTGTATACCAGGTCAAACACACCTAGCAGTGTAATTTTATTGTTATTTAAAATATTTTATTTATTTATCTGGAGAGGTTGCGGGAGGGAAAGGGACAAGCAGACTCCACGCTGAGCACTGAGCACGGGAGACCAAGGCTGCTGACCCCATCACCCAGAGATCATGACCTGAGCTGAAATCAAGAGTCTGCCACCCAACAGACTGAGCTACCTGACACCTCTAGTGTAATTTTTTTTCATTGAATCACTGTTGACATTATTTCTAACATATAGTCTCTTATATGTTTCAGTAAGTTTATTATTTATTTATTTTTAAAAGATGTTATTTATTTATTCATGAGAGACACAGAGAGAGGGAGGCAGAGACATTGGCAGAGAGAGAGGCAGGCTCCATGCAGGGAGCCCAACGTGGGACTCGATCCCGGGATTCCAAGATCACGCCCTGGGCCAAAGGCAGGCGCTCAACCACTGAGCCACCCAGGCATTCCAATGTTTCAGTAAGTTTAAAAGATTTGAACAAAATGATGAATGTGTCTCTACCTCTGGCAGGCAGGATTATGGCAAGTCGATTATAATAAATGGTATGTACCTGTGGGTGTTCAATAACTATGACTTGAACAAACTTCACCTACCTAACTCTGAAGACACTGCAGATAATAAAATGCCATAATGTTATGGCATTTGTATGAAAACTTTCATAAATATATTCAATATTACTAATAATATAATAATATATTCATAAAAATCAATCATATTAAATGCAACTCAAAATTGAGCAAATATTATGGGACAGACAGGTGACAGAAATAGGTGATATAATCAAAACATAATCAAATTTTGCTGTTGCTTAATTTTATTAATAGAATTGTTATTATATAAATAGCACAATTGTTTTAGGTGTCTTAGATAAAATAAGTGTTAAACCATTCCAAATTATAGAACAGAACAGTCACTAACAATGTAGCAGAAGAGCCAAAACATAACTATAATCCTCTGTATCTAGCATACTTCAATAAGAGTTCAACAAGACACAAATTATTGAAAATTGTTTAGCAGAAGCAGTAACAAGCACAATAAATATTTTAAAAGATGGGGACCTGATTTAACAATTCTCCCAAAAGCCTATAGTCGGATAAGTGCACAATATGTCTTCATCAATGCATGTCTTCACTCTGTTTCTTGAACCTGTCAATGCAAAATAATACCAGGATGTCCAATAAAACTCTACCTCATTGACAAACAGGGAAAAGTATTTGACAGTATACTGGATTTGAAAAGTATCTTGCAGGAAAACACAAGTGATGAACACCTGTTCACAGTGTGACAAAATGAGATCACTAGCAAAATAAATATTTGTGCAATTGAGATGACAGATTGAGGGGGCAGGAGCCAGGGAGAAACAGAAAGTGTAAGGCATAATATGGTTAAGAGATAAGAGAAATACATACATATATTTACACATTGTATGTAAAATAAATATTAATAAACGCTAATTCCCATCTTTAGAAGGAATTGCCATAATGGACCTATATAATGATATCCAAATAGCTGCTCAAATTGACTATTTGAAGAGTTCCTAACCACTACCATTTTGAGTTACAGTCACTTAAAGTGTATTTCAAATAAAAATCAAAAGAAAGAAAGAAAGAAAGAAAGAAAGAAAGAAAGAAAGAAAGAAAGAAAAAAATGTTAGAAATAAAAATATGCATGCAACAGAAAAGTAAAATATGCAAAGAAAATTTCATGTATAACCAATTTAATAACACTTTTGTTTTTTACAATAACATGTATTTCAAACTTGAATTCCATAATATTTTAGGTCTATTTGGTAAACAATGTTAGGTTGAAAAACTAATGTATGATTTACTCAACAGTATATAGCAGCTTAGCTTAAAAGACCATAATTGTGCACATAATGCTTAATGTTTATCTTTAAAAGAAGTGCTTAATTGTGTGAAAGTATTTTCCCAGAAAATTACTTCTTAACCTTCCAAGAGGCAGCCTTTCCACTGATTCTTAAGCACAATAAGAAAAGGAGGGCTTAAGAACAAAGGGACAAATTTAAATAATAAAAAAGTTAAGCCACACTGTGGGCATAATTGGGAAATCCAATATTGAGGCTGAGATGACTATTACTTCATTCTTTGAAGATAATTGTATTTCAGTTTACTTTTGTTTTCTAGAACAAATTTTGTAGGGATAGCTATAAGAGGAATTAATTTTGACTCCTGAAATTAAGTATAAAAGTAAAAGAAAATTGTCCTGAAACTGCAAAGGTACAAATTTGGCTTTATGACAGAGCCTCCCCAAACAAGCTGAACTAACTGGTTTACCCACTCTCTGACACTTAAAGCTCTCTGAAAGGTTTTTTCTTTTTCTTTTCTTTTTTTTTTTTTTTTTTTATTTAAGGAGGATTTTGGAAAAGAAAAAAAATGATGTCATTTTTTAACACCTTGCAAATACCCCTTAAAAACATTCTTTTTACATACTTAACAAATGAAGCAGCACACAAAGATCACTGCCTGGATTTTTATTATTGATAAAATAATTCTGTTAGTCATAGGGAGAAAAATCTTACTTTTCAAGAATCTAATAAAAAGTTTAAAAGTTCATTACTATTTCCTCTTTGAAGTCTTGGATATGATAACTGAAATTGTTCCAGGGAGACTTAGAATTAGCAAACAGTGTGACATTCAGTCTAAAAATCAGATTTTAGAATGGGATCCTAAAGCTAAATTTTATATTTCTTTGATTTTTTTCTGTCTTTAACTGCTTATTTCATATTGACCTACTTGATATTCCTAACACTTATTCAAAAAAGAACAAAATCAGATTGTTAAAACTCAAAATCCCACTAGAAGGCATTTTCATGTATCATCCTAAGAAACTAGTAAATTACTATCATTTACATTTCATTCCATCTTCTGATAAGATGGTCTCTTTAATTGGTCACTTTCCTTTGCTTACAAATATAAAAAGGTTTTGGTTTTGGTTTGGTAGTATAACTTTTATTGGTATAACTTAACCCTCTCCCAGAAAACAAAAACTCTAAACAAAATATTTTTTAAAGTAACTATTTGAAGGCATGGGAGATCAAATGGAGAGACATATAAAATTAAAAGGAATTATATCTTAAAGTGATTTCCCCTTTTTACTAGAGTATATTTCAGTCCACCTAGCATGAGGGGACTAGAACCCAAACAGAAAACTGCTGTCTCAGTGGCTTGAAGTCTCGAAGGATAGAGTTTTTGGCTTCCACAGTTGCTGCTACTGAGTGTAAAAATCCCGAGGGAAAAAGAGGACACTGAAGGGGTATGCACAAATCTATGTATAACTAGATTTATAGTTATACATAAAGATAACTTTATTATGGCCTTTCCCTAAACTGTGCATGCATGGAGAAGACTCTAATGATAATAGTGAAAAACATCAAGTGGAAGACTGATTAAAGCTGGCAACTATCTCAATTTCCTCCTACAGAAGGAAGATACAATTTTGAGTTTGGGTTCTTCTCAGTGAAATACCTCAAGGTCATGTCTTAAAACTATCAATCATGTAGCAGGACTATAGAAATATTTATCTTGAACAGAGATAAAAGCAAAACATCTTTTCTAATCAAGCATAAAACCAAGCTTCTGTAGTTTAACACCTAACAGTCTAAAAAAGAAAAATCAACACTCTTCAGAGGAAGATAATAGAATTCGGAATTTCTACTAAGTATCATCTACAATATCTAATATACGACAAAAATTACTAGTTACATGAAAAAAATATGGCCCTTTTTCAAGAGAAAGAGCAGTTAATAAGAGAGATTCCAAGATAACCCAGAAGTGGGATTTTCAGAAAAGAACTTTATGGCATCTAATAAAAGCATATTCAAGGATCAAAAGGACACTATTGTCAAAATGAGTGAATATATGTAGGATCTCAGCAGAGATATGGGAAATATAAAAATAACTTAATAGGAATTTAGAATTTAGAAGCACAGTACCTGAAATAAAAGATTCACTCAAAGGGATCAACAGGTGACTGGAGGTGGCCAAAGAAAGGATCAATGTATGCAGAAAATGTTCAATAGAAATGATCTAATGTGAAAAGCTAGAGGTAAAAATGACAAGAAAACAGAAGAGCCTCAATAATCTGTGACACAAAATCAAGTGATCTATTATGTGTAATGGGAGTTCCAAAAGGACTTGAGAGAAATGAGAAAGAAAAAAGTATTTCAGGATATTAGAGCTGAAAATTTTCAAAATTTGGGAAAGAAAATAAACTACAAAGAGGTCAAGTAAGTGCAAAATAGATAACACAAACTAGGCCATATCTACACATGTACAGTCAAACTACTGAAAACCAAAAGAAAAAGCAATATATATTATAAAAAGAGATATACAGCTCTAAAAATCATGGCTGACATTTCACTAGATTTAATGGAAGCCAGAATGTAATGAAATATTTAAAGTGATGATATTAAAGCCAATAATAAAGACTTCTACTTCTGGGATGATGGAGTACATGTACTTTCCCTATTTCTTTAAGTACAACTAAATATATAGGTTTGGGCAGCCCTTAATCTAATCTGCCTGGTACCATCATAAGGGAAAATTTGGACACACAAACATCAGTCTTATGTATGTACAGAGACACAATGATAAGATAGCTATCAACACCTCAAGGAGAAAGACCTCAGAAGAAACCAAACCTGCTGAAACCTTGATTATAAATTTCTAAGCTCTACAACTGTGAGAAAATAAATCTCTGTTGTTTAAGCCACCCAGTGTGTGGTACTTAGTTATGACAGCCCGAGGAAACTAAGACGATGATTGATAGATAGATAGACAGGCAGGCAGGTGTGTGTGTATATGTGTGTGTTGTGTGTACATGTGTGTATTTATGTACGTATGTAAAATTTTAAGAAGACTCTGAAAGGTAGCAAGAAGATAGACCAGCAGGGACCTCAGGACCCAAGGGACAACATGGTGATGAATTCTCTGGGATGTCTTTTTTTTTTTTTTTTTTTGTATTCCAGACTTGGAGCTGAAGAAGATAGCTTAGAAATGTCTGAAAGTGCAGACAAAAACAAACAAAAACAAACATAAAAAGGTCTTCTCTTTAGCCAAGAGACCAGTAATAGGGAATCTAGTAAGACAGACAACTTTTAGTAAATGACCAATCTACTCCAATAAAAACCAAGGAAAAAACTCTGGCCATACCCCATCCACACCAGCAAAGGCTGAGTGGGAAAGCTAGACTTCCACTCTTATAAGGCAGTCATTACCCTTGAGGTGATGTCAGACAAGGTCAAGTAGGAGATGGGATTTTCATCTTCACCAGCTGGTAATGAGTCCCCTGGTCATAGAATTAATGAAGAACATACAGCCTAGATCCCACACCCACCCAGCAGTGCACACCCAACAAAGCACTGCTCCTCACTAGTGCCATGGCAGGCCTAGAGGAGAGTCAGGACTCTTACCCAGTGCTAACAGCGCCATTCTCACCGCAACATCAATGGACTCCACATGGGGAGCTCAGAGTTGATTGTTCAGCCAAGTAAAAAGCTCTCACTTTCCTGATTGCCAACAAAATACAAGTGGGGAACCTGAACATCTACTTCCTTTTGGAAGTACTGAGGCAACACCTCCTTCCCCTTTTCTGTTGAAGCAGTGTCAGAAAAAGTCCACTAAACCAGAATTTTAAATAAAATCCCAAGTCTCAGAACATAATATGAAAAAGTCCAAATTTCCACTAAAAATCACCCCTCATATCAAGAACCAAGAAGATCAGAATTCAGAAAAAAATCATTGGATGCCCAGATCAAAATGACAGAAATGTTAGAATTATCTGACATTAGGAAACTTGGATGGTGAGTGGGGGGAAAAAACTATCTCAAAAGGTACATACAGTATGATTCCATTTACTAACATTCTTACAAAGACGAAGTTATAGGATTGGAGAACAGAGCTATGGTTGATAGTGGTTAAGAAGAGGGTAGGGGTTTGGGGGGCCTGGGTGGCTCAGTGGTTGAGTGTCTGCCTTTAGCTCAGGCAATGATCCCGAGATCTTGGGGTCAAGTCCAGCATCGGGCTCCCCAGAGGGAGCTTGCTTCTCCCTCTGCTTATGTCTCTGCCTCTGTGTCTCTCATGAATAAGTAAATAAAATCCTAAAAAAAAAAAAAAGAAAAGAAGAAGAGGGTAGGGGCAGGAGAGAAGTGTGTATGGCTATAAAATGACAACATGAGGGAATCTCATAATGATGAATATGTTCTGAATGAGTTGAAGGCCTTAAGACAAAAAAAAATCATATATATACATATATGACTCCTATTGGTTTTGCTTCTTTGGTTCTTATTATATATCTAAAAAGAGAATAATGGTAATACAGTGAGATCATAAAAAGTACTCAACAACCCAAAGAAGGCAGGAAATGAGAAAAAAAGAACAAAGGCCACATGACAAGGGGACCATGCTTCCTAGGCTCCCCAGTGCAGACTCACATGGAGCTGTGGGCTCTAGGACTCCTGGGGCTGCTCCCTGCTCCCAGTGGTACCCATTGCCACAGGGGGACTGGTGGCTCTCAGGCCCAGCAGCTGCTCAGCCTGTGGCTCTGGGGGTCATGGATTTGGCATCCTACCCTCTACAACCTTACCTTCTCCTCATGTAGTTAGACAAACCCATTGGAATCTGGTTGCTGTGTCTGCCAGGTACCTGGAGCACAGAATTGGCCTATGAGCCAGGATGAGCTCTTTGGCATTGGAGCAAAGCTGTACAATTCATGCCATGCAGGGCAGTGACTACAATAAAAAGTATAGCTATGGGACCAGCATCCCTACTTCGTGTAATCACCTACTCACTATTAAAAGGAATTACATACTGGCTTTAATTACCCTTGGGGTTGACTTTTAGCCGTGGGGATTATTATTCGGATGGTGTGCTAACAAAGGCTCCTGTAATCCAGGTGGTTACCTGGTTCTTTATTTTCGAAATTTCGAAAACGGTAATATATGATACTATCCATGTTCATCAGGACAAAAGAGATGATGTTCTGACTGGTCTGAAGTCGCGGGCACTGTGGCTCAGTAAAAACACCAAAGAGTGACTCAGTGACTTCAATGTCATGATCCTGGAGGCACTGTACCTAATAGGGTTCTAGTAAGGATCAGACCACTTGCTACTACACTGCTCTGGCCACAGGAAACCAACAACCTCATCAGATTTACACCCTAGACATCCATAGACCGGAGGATGGTGGAGATTAAGTTTCCTCCAACCAAATAATAGGACTAACAGTTTTTTTAGGGATTGTCCTTGGGAATTTGTGGAAGGAAAAGACAGACAAAACAAAAAAATATATAAATAGTAAAATATGATATGGGAAAAATGTTTATCTAGGAATTTTTATTTTTTATTTATTTTTTTATTAATAAATTTTATTTATTTATTCATGAGAGACACACACAGAGAGAGAGACAGAGACACAGGCAGAGGGAGAAGCAGGTTCCATGCAGGGAGCCCGATGTGGGACTTGACCCCGGGTTTCCAGGATCATGCCCTGGGCTGAAGGCAGCGCTAAGCCGCTGAGCCACCGGGGCTGCCCTATCTAGGAATTTTTAAAACAAATTTTTAGAAAACATTCCCAGGTCTTGTTGCCACATATCTAGACTTGATTGAAAATTGTTTCAATATATTGAAAAATTGAGAAATTTTTATTCTTAAAAAATTAAGAATCAGAAGATGAAGATTTATAGCATTTTGCTTGATTTTAGTCCAAATCATTTGTTACTCTTACCCTATCACAGGAACCAGGGACTCCAGAATTTGAGATAACCTTGAGAATCTAAGTTGATGTATTTTTCTGCTCATTGTAATTCTCCTCTGAAATAATGGAGATGATATACATTTTAGCACTTTAGAAAAAAATTTCATGTGTTTTAGAAGACATACCTAAATGATGGTATTTGTCAAAAAATGGACTGTTGTTTATGGAAAAATAAAAGCTGTTACAGAAAATTAGGGCTTATTGTGTTTATTTTTTTATTGGAGTTCGATTTGCCAACATATATAGTATAACACCCAGTGGAAGGAGCCTCGGTGTCCATCGAAAGATGAATGGATAAAGAAGCTGTGGTCTATGTATACAATGGAATATTCCTCAACCATTAGAAACGACAAATACCCACCATTTGCTTCAACTTGGAGGGAACTGGAGGGTATTATGCCGAGTGAAATAAGTCCATCAGAGAAGGACAAATATTATATGGTCTCATTCATTTGGGGAATATAAAAAATAGTGAAAGGGCTTATTGTTTTTCATTGTAACTTTTACTCACTGTCAAAAACTGTCATTCAGAAAAATATTCTTTATATACATACACGAATTTAAATAAGCCAAAAAAATTTTTTTATCTACTATGAGAAAAAGAAACACATGATAGAGATGCCTGGGTGGCTCAGTGGTTGAGCGTCTGTCTTTGGCTCAGGTCATGATCCGGGGTCCTGGGATTGAATCTCATGTTGAGTTCCCTGCAGGGAGTCTGCCTTTCCCTCTGCCTATGTCTCTCCCTCTCTCTCTGTGTCTCTTACGAATACACAAATTAAATATATAAACAAAAGAAACACATGACATAATGGAAAGCAAAGAGCAAGATTATAAAATTAAATGCAAGTATGCTAATGATTACATCAAACTCACATGACCTAAGTGCTCCAACTGTAGAGTGGAACAGAGTAAAACTCACTTTATATTGTCTATGAAAATCTACTTTAAATATAAATACAAAGATATTTTAAAAGCAAAAGGACAAAAGTGATACATCATGTAAGCACAAATCAAAACAAAGTTAGAATGGCTTTAAGAATTGCTAGATAAGGGACACTTGGGTGGCTCAGCGTTTGAGCGCTTGCCTTTGGCCCAGGGCCTGATCCTGGGGTTCCCGGGATCAAGTCCCACATTGGGCTCCCTGCATGGAGCCTGCTTCTCTTTCTGCCTACATCTCTGCCTCTCTCTCTCTCTCTGTGTCTCTCATGAATAAATAAAATCTTTAAAAAAAATGAATTGCTAGATAAGATTTACTTCAGAGAAAGGAATAATATAAAAAATGAATAATAATGTTTTATAATGTTAAAGGGCCAATTCATAATTGAATTAGATGAAGGTAATCAAAAGGTACAAAATTCCAGATGTAAGATAAATAAGACTGTGGATATAATGTGCAGCATGATGATTAATAGTGAACACTGCTGTGTGATATATTTGAAAGTTCCTAAGACAGAAGATCCTAAAAGTTCTCATCACAAGGAAAATAACATTTTTTTCTTTTCTTTTTTTTTTCTTTTGTATCTATAGGAAATGATGAATGTTAACTAAACTTATTGTGGTAATCATTTCACAATACATGCAAATCAAATCATTATGCTACATATACCTTAAATTTAAATAGTGCTGTATGTCAATTATATCTCAATAAAACTGTATGAAAAGGTAAATTTTTCAAGGAGACATAAAATACTAAATGTATATGCACTTAATCGAATGTGTAAAGCCAAAACTGGCTTCAACAATATCAAGTGCCTTATTCCCTAGTGGATGGTCCATAAATCTGTATTTTTCTAATCCTATCCCCGAGGAATGAGAATGGTGAGAGGGGGAGGCACTAGCAAGGTGCATATTTCTTTTACCAATATGGATCAACACCATGGCTAAACCTGAGTACACATGTGAGGAGGAGAAGTTTGGGTTGAAATAAGTGGAAAGAAAGTAAACTAATCACTGAGGGTAAAGGAGTTAACAAAGGAATTATCCATAAGGGAACACTAAACACTATTTTGGTACCTCAAAAAAGATATAATAGCAAAAAAAATAGTTTTGTTTCTTAGCTTTGGCTCAGATGCCTGTAAAGATTATAGACTTTTTCTGCTGAGCTCCATCATTACTAAAAACAAAACATCATGACCTGGGAGATAGCATCATGCAACATTGTTTTTGGAATGGCTTATGTCATATGCTTCCACGAAAGAAAAGAAATCCTCCTGATGTCTAAATGGAATAGTACTAACATACTATGTCATTTGGCTTTCATTTTACAGAGTAAATTTACTATTGTGACCCCAAATGGGACTATCTCTATGTTAATTTCTTTCTGTAGGACATACTTACATGCTTCATTCTGTATTAAAACTGAAAATTAAGGCATTCCGGGTGGCTCAGTGGTTTAGCGCCGTCTTCAGCCCAGGGCGTGATCCTGGAGACCTGGGATTGAGTCCCATGTCAGGCTCCCTGCATGGAGCCTGCTTCTCCCTCTGCCTGTGTCTCTGCCTCTCTCTCTCTCTCTCTCTGTCTCTCTCTCTCTCTCATGAATAAATAAATAAAATCTTAAAAAAAACCCCTGAAGATTACTGTGTAACTATCAATTTTAATGGACTGTTTAAGAAAAGGTAAAATGATAGAATGTCTTCTCCTATTTTCTTCGTGCCTAATAGTGTTATTATACCTTTAAAGGAAAACTAAAAGAACATGTGGGTTCTTGAGATGGATCAGTTTTTATGGCTAGCCTACTGGTATCATGTATCAGATATGCAATACCTGGAAAATTGGAGAGAGCTATGAAGGATATTCTGGTATATGTATATTTATGTATATACATACACACACTAATTTCCCATATGACTTTGTCCTGGAAAATATGGCATGTTTGATTATGTTTCCCAACTATACATAGACAAATAGCACACAGTGGGCACAACAAACATGATGGAAAAAACAACACTTAGGTCCAGATCAAACAGAGCTTAGGGGAAATAAGAAAAGGCCTAGGGATACTGAGATAAATGGAATTTGCTTTAATTAAGAGAGTTCTCAGAGAAAAAAACGATCTTGGAAGTAAAGGTGGCTTTGGGAGTATTCAAATTCCATGAAATAGACCCAAGAGTGCAAGCTGTTTGTTCCGATAATATAGTTTTAACTAAATAGTTTTTGCAAATGAAAGAAAGTTAAGACAACATGCCTCTATACAACAGTGAGTGAAAGCTTTGTATCATAACACAGGCAGGAGTTTTAAATATATTACTTCAAATAGACCAATCCCATTGGCCAGGCATACAACTGCCAAAACACTGGTCCATTTATGGAAAATATACAGACCCCTTATCAATACAAGTTTCCAAATGGGGAGTATATTTTATATCAGTCTGCTTAAAATCTCTGGCAACATCACAGATTAGGACAAGGAAGCCCAATCATACAATTTGTTAGTACAGACAAATTTTAAATTTTACAGGAATACTCCCAAGAGACAGTTAAAAGACTCTTAGGAGCCTCCTTCCATTTCAAACCCACCTTCTTTTGATCCTGTGTGATGAAGGAATGTATCTTCATAAGGATTCCCTAGAACTTCATACCTCACTGAGACACAGCCTTTGGTTAATAATTCTGCACATAATAAAATATGGCACATAGGAAATGCTTATTTCTATTGGAAAGTAGCAATAAACATTACAGTAATAATTTCTGATTTGTTTTGTAATTGTTTTTAATATTCATAATTATGTTGCAATTTGGTACCATATTCAGGTCATTGGAAGAGTCAATTTGATAGATGACATAAGACTTATGATAATACAGATAGTTGATTAAAAGTACTGGGAAACTGACTTAAAATCTGCTTAGGATATAATCTCAATGGGAAATTATGGGCCTGAATAAGATTTATATCTCATTAATAATAAGTTGATTATTTATTAAAAGCTATAAGTTTAAGCTTATAATACAGTTCAAATTATAACAGGCAAAGGTTATAAAAAATTAAGTTCTTGCAAAAATCTGTTAAAATTTTCACAGAAATTCTATGTTAGTTTGGTTGCTTCTTAAATTGATAACCACACTTCACTGGTATAATGTGGATTCATTTCATCTGTGGATTGATCTCATGCTTATCTCCAGAGCTACTGACACTTGGGTCAATGCTATGGAAATTATTAAAATATCATATAGTATTCTGTAACTATGGTTTGTGATTGTTTCAGAGCAGGAATTAATAGCCTGAGAGCATTGTTTAGAAATTCTAATTGGATTTTTAATTTGCACCTGGTTTTAGCAAATGTTAATGGGGCTCCAAGAATTAAGGCTGGTCACATAGCTAGGATATGCCTATAATAGTGTATTCTAAAGACCTTCACCATCATAGACCTTGGGTTTCCTGGTACTAAGATGCTTTGCCTGTAGGCAGTTAGTGATGGTTTGAGACCTTTATTAATAAAGTTATTTTGTGAATAACAACTGTTTGAGATCCGTGACTCCTTGAAACAATTGAACAATTAAGTTGATGACTGTGTTATTAACTCTATATTACACTACCAATTTCTCAAGAGTTCATAGAAAAATATAGAGATCCAGATGAACTGGAACAACACTGTCAACTTGGCCAAACTGACATTTACAGAGTCCATATAGAGTCCATGCTAGGTGAACACATATTCTTTTAAAGTGAACACAGAATATTTATCAAAATAGACCTTATCCTGGCCCATAAAAAAATCAAAATAAATTTGAGAGGACTGAATACATACAAAGTATGTTATCTGAACAAACTTAAACAAGTATAACCAGAAAATTCCCAAAGTATTTGCAAATTAAACCATATACTTTGAAAGAACTCATAGTTGAAAGATAAATTATAAAATACTTTGAACTGAATGAAAAAAATTACATACTAAGATATGAGGTGCGCAGTTTAAGTATTGCTTGCAGGGAGTTTTACAGCATTAAATTAAGTGATCGTTTTAGGAAAAAAGAAACATTTCAAAGCCGTAATTTAAGTTTCAACTTAAAAAATTAGAAAAATAAAAATCAAACTGAATCCAAAGTAACTAGAAGTAAAGAAATAATAATGACATGAGCAGAAATCAATGAAATATAAAATGAAGTGGAAATCAAAAAAAAAAAAAGAAAGAAAAATCAATGAATTCAAAAGTTGGTCCTTTAAAAATTCAATAGTGGATAAAATAAATTGATTAAAAAATACAAATTCCTGGTATCAGGAATGAGATTAGGGACTTTACCATACACATTAACTGATATCTATGTCTTAATCTCTAAACCTATGGAGATGTCACCTTATATGGCAAGAAGGACTTTGCTGATGTTATTAAGTTAAGGATGTTTATTTTCTGCATGAGCACAATGTAATTATAAGAATCCTTATGACAGGAAGGAAGAAGGTTCAGAATGAGAGAAGGCAATGTGATGACAGAAGCAGAATCAAGACACCAGATTTGACAGGGCTCCATCGCTTTGCAGATGGAGGATGCAGCCTGAGCACGGGATGCAGGAAACCTCTAGAATCTGGAAAAGGTACAAAAATGATTCCACCCTAGAACCTCCAGAAGGAACCCACATTGCCAACACCTTGACTTGACTTTAGCCCAGTGGCGCTGACTTTGGACCTCTCTCCTCCAGAACTATAAGATAATAGATTTGAGTTATAATAAGCTACAAAATTTCTCATACTATGTTACAGCACTAATTGCAAACTATTACGGTTAGGAGCCTTTCTCAACAAATGGTGCAGAACTGTAAAACCATATGCAAAAAACCAACCTCACATCTTGTCCTACATCATTACAAATATTGGATAAAAAGGAATAACAAACTTTAGGGTAAGAGCTAAAGATATGCTTCTAGAGAAAAATAAAAGGAGAAAACTGGATCAGGCAAATATTTTTTAGATGAGTACAAAATCATGAACCAAAAAAGTATGGATAGATACATAAGTTGGACTTCATCAAAATGTTTTGCTCTTTAAAATAAAAAAAAAAATTAAAAAATGAAACAGCTATCCACAGATTTGCAGAAGAGATTTATAAACCACATACCTCAGAAATACCTTGGATCTACAGCATATTAAGTAGACAGACGAACTTAAAAATACACAGATAGGCAAAACCTTTAAGAGATACTTTACCAAAGAGGTAAGAAATATGAATAGCAAATAATCACATTAAAAAAACAAAAACCCACCTCCACGTCACAGTAGTGGAGACACAGCAGGTAAAATCCTTAGACCGCACCTCACGGTCGCGGGAACCGAGACACGGAGAGCCGCAGGCCCCGGGGCGCCGCAGGGCACCCACCCGGAGACCCGGGTCAGCCCCGCACCCCCACCCACCCCCCACCCCCGGGCCTCACCAGGCTCGGCGGCCGCCACCAGCGCTCCCGCTCCCGCAGCGCCGCCAGGATCCTCGAAGTTAGGGGCCCGAACCGCGATGAGCGACGCACCCAATCCAGATGGTCCCAGCAACACCTTACTCCCGCAGGGACGCGTCCTCGGAACTGCTCCTGCTGCAGAGACGGCGGGTGGGCGGACCGCTCCGAGGCCCGAGGAGGGGGGCGGCTGGGAGGGGTGGGCTGGGGAGGCCTGGGGAGCTGGGGAGGAGTGGGGTGGGATGGGGAAGGGTGGGGAGGAGTGGGGAGGGCTGGGGAGGGCTGGGGAGGAGAGGGGTGCGATGGGGTAGGGTGGGGAGGAGTGGGGAGGGCTGGGGAGGAGAGGGGTGCGATGGGGTAGGGTGGGGAGGAGTGGGGAGGGCTGGGGAGGAGTGGGGAGGAGTGTGGTGGGATGGGTTGGGGTGGGGAGGAGTGGGCTGGGCTGGGCTGGGGCAGGTCCTGAGCGGCCTCCCAGTGCCCCACGGGCTAGCAGGCCAGTTTGTGGTCTGTCCTTCCAGTGACCTCCCGGAGCACTGCACCTCCTGGGACCGGCTCTTGCCATCTCACAGATCCCCCTCTTCTAAAATGTGGCTTGAGCGGTCAGAGAGGGGTTTCACCAGCCTGAAGGTGGTTAATTGGGTGGCTATCTGGCTCCATGGGAGGCAGGTACCACGGCAGTAATAGAGGCACGTGCAAGAGAAGACACGGATTAAGATAATGATTCCCAAAATAAGTAACATCTTTTTCCACCAAGAGCTCCACTGTGTAGGCCATTGAGTTATTAGGTCCTCTGGGCCAAGGATCAGATGCCTCCAGTTGGTCACTTGTGTCTCATGTGATTTAATAAAGTTGACGCATTAGCAGACTCAACAGTATCAACACACGGATTGTTATGTGCGTAATGAGACAGGTGCCCCCTCGCCAGGCAGTGATACTGCTCAGTTCTATTTTGGAAGACAGCTTTCCTCATTAGAAAGACTCCAGTGTTCAGTAAAGACAAGCTCTGCTGGCTATCAGCTAAGGCTTCCTGGGTGAATTTAGTAAGGGCTTCCATGTGTTCGATTACGTCCCCAAGACCAATGGAAGGAATAAAGATGGTGGCCAAATGATCTATGGATGGAAAACAGAATGTGGCCACCTGGCCGCAAGGAGAGGGAGGCTGGCAGCTTTAGGAATTTGCCCTGCATGTGCATACCATATATGTTGACCGAGGGAAGTAGCACCATCAGTCATGAGGAAACGGACTGGGGGACGAATATGCCAGACTAGCCCCAATATTCTCCCAATATTCTCCCAATATCTCAATATTCTCCCCTCTTTCAATGTTACATGGTCCATTCCACGTATCCTGTTTCAAGAGGGCTGTCTTGCAGCAAGACAATAGGATATCAGCGGAGATTGAGTAGTTCCCCCCTTACCCAGAGGTATGGAGTAACTCACCCATCCCAGTGGGACAGCCTGTTGCAGATTCCAGTAGAAAATGCCTTTTCTGGATGTGATGGGATTTAGCATTCTCAGCAGCACAGCCCGTTTATCCACAATGATAGTCTGTGACTTACATACCTTCACGGTGTTAGGTGCCTCAGCAGGGGTCCCCAATCTAAACATATGGAACCATAGGCCCTACTGATTGATCATTAAATTGTAGTAAAGCCTGGAATAGTACCTTAGTCTACCCAATGTAGGTGATTTTATCTGTTAGTAAATTTATTCCGCTACTTTAATAGTCCATTCTTCCTTTCTATCATCTCTGCTACTTGTGAGTTAGAGTGGAGATGGAACCTCCACTCAATATCATGTACTGTTGTCTTGTCTTGCACATCATGCCCTTTGAAATGTGATTCCCAGTCCCTGGTTATCGTCTTTTTGATGAGGGTATGTGTACATGCTACTCACTTCTCTAATCCCCTCCGATGGTGGCAGCCTGGTTTGTGCAGCAACAGAGGAAAGCATGGGTTAGGCCAGATGCAGTGGCCACACAAACCAGCCATACTTAGGACACTCACTTGAGGGAGGGAGCTAGGAGAATAATTTTCTCAGTCTCTCACTTGTTGGGAACTTGGGTTTATGGTTCCAGATTCCTTTGGCAGCTGTCTTGGTTGTTCGGAACACACAGGACGTGCTATTACTGCATTAACCAGGTCACTGTGTTTCAAGGGCAATTCAGCATCCTTGGCAGTACACCATCCCCTGAGTGCTATAGTGGCCAATCTTTCTATGCATTTCCTGACCTCAAAAGGGCACGTGCGGGATCCCTGGGTGGCTTAGCGGTTTAGCGCCTGCCTCTGGGCCAGGGCGTGATCCTAGAGACCCAGGATCAAATCCCACGTCGGACTCCCGGTGCATGGAGCCTGCTTCTCCCTCTGCCTATGTCTCTGCCTCTCTCTCTCTCTCTGTGTGACTATCATAAATAAATAAATTTTTTTAAAAAGAAGGGCACATGCATGATTATCCACACCATAGGGTTAATCCCTTTAGATCCAGTTCAGTTATCAGTGCCTAGGGTTAAATGGCCAGGACTCAAAAGTGATCACCAGCTAAACCACTGAGTTTGGCCCACTGGCTCCTGCAGTTCATTCCTGTTTGCCACCAGATGAGGTCAGTGTCAGGCTAAATAGTGACTGTGGTCCCTGTGAATCGATTGCCTTCACTCCATCCATCAATGGGTATTTCTTCTGCTCCCTGTCTATGGGTTGCAGGAAAGGGAGTGGGCATTTGAAGTATCTGTATACCCTAAAAGGCCTAGCAGAACCCGCATTTGTAGAGACAGTGGGCTGGCAGACAAGGTGCTCCTCTGCTGCAAATAGGCATCCACTTAGTCAAAGTGGGAGTTTGAGCCACCGCAGAAGTGGGTCAATGGAACATACTGTCAACCCACCCTTTGATAGAGAAGTTTTTACTATAAAATGCTATTCCTTCATGAGAGGCTCTCTTTGGAGAAGTGCTATGTACATTGCTAGAAGCTATTGTTCTGTGGGGGTATATTGGTTTGCCGTCCCCTTTCGGGGTCAAAATCCCACTGCTACTTTCCCCTTCTGTTTTCTCTGCCTCAGTGCCCAACCCGTATCTTCTGTAGTCACAGATACATCTAACTCAAATGGTAGCCCTACTTGGAAAGTGCCCAGAGTTTTAATCTGCTTTGCTAACATTTTCATGTTTTCAAAGGTGGCTTGCTACTCTGATCCTCAGTCCCACATCTGCCCTTTTACCTGATTGTATAGGGAACAGAGACACTCTACTAGGTGGGCAGTTACAGTCCTCCAAAACCCCAAAACCCCTACAAAGGCTAACATCTCTTTCATTTTCTGAAGGATTGGATAGGCTTGCACCTTATCAATCACAGATCCTAAAACAATGTATGTCCTACCTAACAAAATGACTCCTAAAAACTTTATAGCAGTGCCTGAGCCTTGAATTCTCTGTAGGTTCACTATCTATCCTGTCCCTGGTGGATGTCCCAACAAAGCCTGCAGAGTGTCCTGCAGCAGAGACAAGTCTTCATATGGTAACATTATATCATCAATGTCATGGGCCCATTTTACTGATGGGGGCAAGGAGAATAGTGACAGATCTTAAGCTACCATCATGTGACATATTGTGGGGCTGAGGAGGTAACCTTGGGAAAGGTTCTTGCTGCCCCTCCCATGTGAAGGCAAATTGATCTTGTCACTCAGTGGCCAGAGGTACACTGAAAAATGCATTTGTGTAGTACAGCATGGTATTACTCCTAGGACCGCGGCCAAGGTATCTAAGATCATGGCAATACTGGTACAGCCTCGTGGATGGTGGCACTACCTTATCCAATTCTCAGTAGTCTATGGTCCTCTACCATGAGTTATCTAGCTTTTTTTATTGGCCATACCAGGCTGTTGAAAGCACTATGACAAGGTGTACAATACCCACTTGGTGCAGTTCTTGGATAGTTTCTCCTATTTCCTTATGCCCCCCAGACAATTTCTATCATTTGACAGTTACCACTCTGTGGGGGCAGCATGCATAGTGATTCCCAGTTGGCATTTCCTCTTAACTCTGGTTTGATTACTTTAACCTGGAAGTAGAATTCACTGCTAGAGGTTTCCAGAGTTTGATCTTGTGGAATATCAATGGCCAATATGTTCTCTGCTATCAGAGAGATTAAAAACATATTCTTGTAGGGGAGAACACCCAATTTGCAGTCTCAAAGAAACCTTCCTGATCTTAACCTTTTGCCTTCTGTAATCATCAGTGGTGCTGAGGAGGCAAGAAAACTTCTGAGAGTTACCAAGTAAGTCAGTATAGCAGGCCTCCCTTATCTGTGATTTGCTTTCTGCTGTTTCAGTTACCTGTGGTCAACCATGATTTGGAAGCAAGTGCTACACCTGATGAATCACGAGAAGGTCAATGGTAGCCTAACACTACATCACAATGCCCACAATATTCATCCCACTTCATCTTTTCACTTAGGTATTTTATCATCTCATAGCATCACGTGAAGAAGAAAGGTGAGTACAGTATAAGGTGAGTACAGTATAAGAGAGTCTGAGAAAGACTTATACAGCTTATATTACAGTGTATTGCTATAATTCTATTTTGATAGTAGTTATGATTGTCAATCTTACTGGGCCTAATTTATAAATTGTACCTTATCATAGGTGTGTATGTATAGGAAAAAAATCATAGTATATAGGGGGTTCAGTACTATCTGTGGTCTCAGTACTATCCACTGGGGGTCTTCAAATGTTTCCCACATGGATAAGGGGACACTACTATACGTTTGGCTCCAGTGCCACCTTTTGTTTGTTTCTGAGGGACCAATACATAGGTCAATATGAGGCCTCTGATGGACTCCAATGGTCCTCACCTGGGGGTAATCTTGGCTTGTAGTCTATACCTGGAACATGGGAGGAACCCATTCTAAATAGGACAATATCCCCAAGGCCTTGGCTGGAGTTAGCAAGGCATCAGGTATGATAGGGACGAGTGGGGCAGGTATGAACTGTTGTTCAGACTTTAGGATGACCAACACAGTGTTGGTTCATCAGTCTGCATGTTCAGGTGGGATCTTAGCAACTGTGAAGTCAAACCACGTTTGCTTCCAGTTTACTTTTACTGGACCGTTTACCACTGATTGGGATAGCCTTTTAGCTTTCAGAGATTCCTCTCTGTCTCAGGCCTTTCCCACAACCCATACTCATTCCTGAGACTTACAGCTTCCTCCAGATCAGAAATAGATTGCTCTATATCACAAATGTCTTATCCTATGATTGGGCTCAGCATCATAGGATGATGCTGTCATCCTATGGAAGATACTGTCATCCTTTCATAGGTGCTGGTGGGGACTGGAGTATCTTATAGTGACTGGACCAATCAGGATCTTCCAAGTTGGGGCATAGTTGCCTGCCTCACTTCCAGCTTCCTAAGAAATCATTGTATCTCCTCTCTAGATTTCCGGGGCCCCACATGACCCCCTTTCATTGGGTCAAGCCTCCCTTCAGGCTAGAATCATCCAATCTCTAAGGTATTGAGTGCTTTGAACCTCCTTAGTGCCATGCAAATGCTGCCAAAGGACATGGTGTGTAGTGATGTTTCTCATTTTTCTGCCTGCTGTCAGTGGAAGAAATACCACTGCTACCTTGCTCACTCCCTGCCCCCTGCCCCCTTCCCCCATCCTATAGCCACACTCACCACACCTGGATACTTTCCTTGGCCTTTTACCAGAACATGAGAACTATCTAAATAAGCTGAGTGGAAGTATATTATTTCATTATAAACGTGTCCTAGATTGGTGGCTGCTCCAGTGGCTAGGGATGCTTATGGGCCACACTGCATACTATGGGATGCCTGAAAATGCCAGCTGTTTTAATGCATTTGTTTGAGGAACTGGGCAGAGCAACCTGTGGCAAGGAAGAAAAACAAACGGCTGCTGAAGTGGGTTGGCCCCTACTGTGGGCAGTTTGGCTGGCCACTGATTCCCAACCAGAAGCTGAAATTTGAGTTAGAAAGTTGAAAGAAGAGTTGAGGTTAGAGAAGTGTGGTATCCACTACTCTACTAGCTTTTACTTTCCTTTGTATTAGAGGTCAGATAGTACAGGGCATTCCATGTGTTTCACCAACAATCACCACAACATCCTCTTTACATCCTCACTTTCCTAGGAATCTCATCTCATAGCATCCCCTTTAGGCTTTGCCACAAGAGCCTGGATGTTAATCCTAGGCAGTCTGTTCCCTCCAAGCTTTGCAAAGTAGTAGGTTAAGATCTCCAGCATATTATCCTCTTCTCCCACCTTGTCCACCCCGAGGCTAGCAGAGTTGCCCCTAGTTGTCTGGCCCAGGTCATGATCTCAGGGTCTTGGGATGGAGTCCAACATCGGGAGCCCTGTTTAGTGGGGAGTCTGCTTTTCCCTCTCCCTCTGCCTGCTGCTCCCCTTGCATGTGCGTGTGTGCGCGCGCGCTCTCTCTCTCTCTCTCTCTGTCAAATAAATAAAAAAAATTTTTAAAAACAAAAAACAGACAGTGATTGTTTATGGGGATATTGGTTGACTAGAGTATTATACCACAGTATTTTCTGAGGTGATTGGAATTTTTTTGCATTTTTACTGGTGTGGTGGTTACTATGGTGTGTATATTTATCAAAGTTCATCAAAATATGCACTTTGAAAAAATTCATTGTACATGAACTTTTCCTCCATAAGAAAGAAAGAATAATTTTCCCTATTTGGACTGAAATTAAAAGCGTATAATTTGGCACATTCTTATGGTTTCTTACCATGCCATTTATTTCAAGACTTATCAAAACACTCAGTTATTTTATGCTTTGCACTTTCAAAATGTCACAAAAAGAAAGTCACCTAGATGAACATGCTAGACCAAAAATCTACAACTTTCAAATTCCCTATTTAACGCCTAGGGTAAAATTAAATAGTAAGTGTACCCGAGGTCTTCTTATTCTAAAATTCCTTGACCCTGAAGTGGCCTCCTCTGAGAACTAGGCACATTTGATTTAAAAACAACATAAATATGCAGAAATATTGTCTTTCTATGAAGGAGATGAAATCTCTGACCACTTGTGATGAAAGAGGGGCATGATATCTACTGGGAAACTGCAATTAAATTGAGTCTACCCTTAGAAGATTTTGATCACTTGTACAAACTCTTTTTAAGCAAATGTCCACTATAACTTGCTACATTCTCTCCCCCGCATGTATATACTCAAATGTTTAATTCTTCGTTAGTTTAAAAGTAAGGGTTTACATTTATAAACCTGTTAGCACTGGTTAGCACTAACTAGTATGTTAGTCCATACTTTAGTTGTAAGGAAACACAAATCAAACTGGCTTAAAGAAAAAATAATTATTGGCTCACTTAACTGAAAGCATATAGTGTAGTTTCAGACAAGGATGATAATAGTTGTTCACATATTATCATCAAGACTAGATATTCATCTGCATCTCTCAGCTCTGCTCTCTTCCATGTTGTATTATTTCCTAGCCATTTCTCTCCCCTATGGTGGCCCCCAGAAGACTGATGTCTATATCTAGGTAGTTCATGTAAAAAGTATACCAGTTCCTCTTTCTTAATAGTTCCAGCAACATTCCCTGAAATGACTACCATTGATCTGGCTTGGGTATATCTCTGAACCAATTACCATGGAGAGAGAAAAAACAAATCTGTTCCCAGCTAAGGGAAAGTCATGTGGTCATTGTGAGAAATGCGGTATGGTTAATATGTCCCAACCAGGTGATCTGAGTATTAGGGACCTGTGATTTTCAAAAAGCAAATCAGTATCCTTGTAAGGAAAGTTTAGGATTAGAGGCTGGTCGATCCACAAATACAACAAACAGGACTAAAAACCAACAAACACAATTCTCTGCAGTAATTGAATGGGATGCTTTAAAAAATCCTTAGCACAGAGTTGTTGCTTAAGAAATATATGCTCATGAAAAAAAAAAAAAAGAAAGAAAGAAAGAAATATTTGCTCATGAAATGAAGATCTTGAACAGTTTTTCTGTGTAAAGTCATGTTGCTGTCAAAATTGAAATGGTAAAAAAAAATAAAATAAAATAAAATTGAAATGGTTTCTCTCAAGATAAGCTAATCTTCCTAAACTTTAGAGAGTTCTTTTGGCATTGGAGATTTCCTAAGGAAAACTATGAAAATTCCTTTTTAATTTGTCTTTTGCTTTCATATTTTTCTTCCACTGTTATATTCTTGTTGTATTTCTAGTAATTAATGCCAATACTCACTTCGTCACCAATAAAATTTGGAGGGCAGGGCTGGAATAAAGCCATAGAAATTGTCCCCCATGTTCATCAAAAGATTCATGATCTAAGACTTACTGGTATAGTATGTGCATAATATATATAATGTATTATTGTATATCAGTGATTATACATTTTAATTAAACATTTTATTTTATATATTAATGGAATAAAGAAATTATACGGAATCATGTACACTCTCTATCTTGATTCCTTTTGTCATCAAAAGTAAAGCTTTGCCCAAATGCTGTTCAGAATTAGGAGAATAATGGGATTTGTCCTCTCTAAAACTAGTCTAACTAGTTTGTTACCCAGTGTGTTTACTCCAATATCACAGATCTCCAGCTGACCAGACAAATAATTTAAATATCAATAGTAAAGAATACTGGGACTTTGAAATCAGAATTCCAACAAGCAAAATTAATTTGATCTCCAAGAACATTCTTTTCCCTTACCACCGGGCTTTTGAGAATCTCACCTTCAAGTATGACCTGTGGTTGGCTTAAGCCGATCATCATACCATCTATTCTACTTGCAGAACTGAGCATATGATGTAAATCTGAGATTTTAATCCAGCTATTGGTGGGTAGCTGGCCATTGTTTTATGGCTATAAGGAAAGATCATGCTGGAGAACAGAGTCAACAGTGGTAAGTTGGGCAAAAAAATAGGGAGTTCCTTATGTAAGTTCCAGGATCAAACCTCTCTCGAAGCAATATTAATTATAGAAACATTTGCTTTGAAGAATCAAAAAATTACTTTGTTTCAGCCAAATTGAGACTTTTTTGTGACTTGCAACTTAAAATATCCTAATAGGTTAATACTATTACCAGCAACAATTATTCATTAATAATTTTAAAAAGAAATCAAAGGACAATCAAAGATATAACACTGGACGATACGTCAGAGAATCTGAGTTATAGTCCCTGATTTTCAAATAACCAGCTGTTAGATTTTTCTGGCCTTTTTATCTTTTAAGCAGAAACATAGGATTAAAATGCTGTCCTGTAGTTTTTGAAGCTCAAATGACATAACATATATAAAAAGACTTTATAATATCCAAAGGGTTATCAAAATTCATTTGAATATAGTGTCAATGCTGATGAAAGACTAATACAACTGTCTTAAAAGCACCTCGACCATTTGGATCTGTCTGACCACTTCTCATACTTGGTGTGCATGCAGTGAAGGACAAATTTAGTTCATGTCTCCATTGACAAGACAAAGCTGAAAATCAGGTCAGTTCCCCAGATTATTCAAATAGCAAATTCACCTGCTCAGGGATTGACCTGATTCCCTTCACTTCATTGGTCAGTCGCCTCTTATGAGTGTGTTGCTTTAAGAGTAAGGATGTCTTATCATTATGTCCTGTACAGAGAGGATGGGGAGGCACAGCCCTTTCTCTTGTCTTGACCTTCACCCTCTCGGGATTGTCAGACTCATGATGGTCTATTGCTAATCTCACACCACCTTCACATATAAACAAAGGCTGAAAGAAAATATGAAAACCAACTAAGATTTTTAAAAATCTGGCATTGAATCCCAGAAAATTTTGAAACCGCCTGGACACTATGCATTTAGGACCAGGGATATAAAATTCATTAAGGATGGTTATGAAATTCCTTAATTCAGACTCCGCACCTATGGACTCCTGTGCAGTAGGCATGAAACAGAGCCCAGGAATCTGCAATTTTAATAAATCTCCCAAGTGGCTTTTAGGCATACAAAAATTTGAGGAACATTAATACAATTTGGGTCTTATGCTTTTCCACTCTTTCTAGCTAATTATTTGATCTTTATAGCTGGTTCTGAAGTTGATTATATCACAGAGTTTTCAAGGAGTCAAAAATAGTTTTAAGAGACAGTTTAGTTTCCCATAACAAATGAAGTCTTATACTGGGGGCTCTACTTTTATGAACATGGGGAATATAAACAAGCACTTGAAGCTGTATGTTATATTGATATTTTTTTATAGGAGACCTAGCATAAAACATTTATGTGGGGGATGTTGAGCAATTGAACACATTTAGTGATAATATACTCTTCGCTATTTGAAAACAACAAACATAATCGCATTAATTCTGTTTTTAAAATAGCAGATCCCAGTTACTTTGCCTGTGAGGTTACTCATCCAAAATTTCCGCGGGAATTTTTAGCACAGACATATTGTGCATGCATGGCACCAGGTTATTTTGGCACAATCACATCAGATTAAAGATCCGCTGAGACATCCTGTAAGTCTAGATAAAACAGCTCCCAATAAGTGCAACTGTCAATGACAGAGCTCCAAATGCTGAGAGTCTGCAGAGCAGCAGTAACTTATATAACAGTCTACCTACAACTAGTATTTTGGCAAATCATTGCAGATACCAAAGAATGTATCCAAACACTGTAAACTAGCTGTATAGTGGTAAGAGAGAAACATGGAACAAAACAGAAATATAATCACCTAAATCAGAAATTTTGCAGCTTCCACATATATCCATTCTAAAAGAAAGAAGGAAGGAAGGAAGGAAGGAAGGAAGGAAGGAAGGAAGGAAGGAAGGGAGGACAAATTCCAGATTTAAAATAATACTATTATTTTTTAATATCCAGGTGAATATATGAAAGTAATTTAATTATATTCACATGAACAAACCTTTATTTTCAGCTAACAAATAGCTATAAAATACATATTCACCAATATCCAATAGTATTGGTATCTAGCTTATAAAAAATTTCAAATACTGTATAACAAGAAATTTCTTATACTGTATAAGAAATCTTACAAAAAATTTCAAATACTGTATAACAAATCTGATGTCTAGAAGAGTGAGAATTAATTTCATTATAAGGAGCAATAGTTTCATCTCATTTCCTCAGAGCTCCCAGGATTAGAGCATAATTAAGCCCATCTGCAAATAGTGCTACTCTGACCATTTCCAATCATTTTACCCGCAAGTGTGGGCCCAACTCCTGAGACACTATATGTTCACTGCCAAGCTGGGAAGGGATGGGAGGGGAGAGAGGGGAAGGACAGGAGGAATAGTAAGTGCAAACTAATAAAGGTTTCATCTTGGAGTAAAACTAGTTTAGATGTAGTTTAGATGTAGTTGATTCAGCAAGCACACTCTGAGTACTTACTTTACATAGAACTATGGTAAGAAGACAGAGTGAGATGCTATCTCTGTTATTAAGAAACTACAATCTGATGATGGGATTCTCCTCTCTGTGCTCCACTGTAAAATGACTTGACTCCAACCCTTTGTATGTTGAGGTTAAGTGTTTATTTGAGTAAACCTTTGAGGCACATTTCATATTATTGATTGATTCATTAATTTAACACTTTTTGGGTGTCCACTAAGGTGCAGACATTGCTCCCAGCGCTGAGGATGCAACATTGAACAAGTCAGGTAGGTTCCTTGCTGTAATGAAGCTGATGTTGTAAGTGAATACTCACTTTGGTTATTCATAAAATTCCTTTGCTTCCATAAATCCATTCTGTTGGTTCTTCTACCTTTATGACTTTCCCATTCAGTTTCTTTTACAGTACCTGTTTATTCTATCAATGCCTTAAACATCGATCTTCTCTATAAGAAGAGCTTACCATCAAACTCTTTTGATTTTCTTCTGTTCTCTCCAAATGTGATTTCATCCACTCTACTATCATTTGCTGATTCTGACTAAATGTCTATATCCAGCTCTGAAATTTTTGTGAGATTCATTCAGACTCTCCTATCCAGATGGAAAGCTCTACTTGCATGCCTTGAAGAACTTCCAAATTAATATACCCAAAGTTTAAACCCTTGTATAGCTTTGCCTCCAATCAGTACTTTCTCCTGTGTTCTTTATCCCAAGAGATGTGATGTCATGAATCATCCCAACCTAAAGATATTATGCAAAGTATCTTAGAAAACCCTCAACTCTTTTCTTTCCCTTGGTTGTATCCATTTTCTACATGTAATTAATCACCAGACAGACCCAATTTACATTTTTAGTATTCCTTGGATTCTTCTCTTCTGTCTTCATCATCTATCTCCCTCAGAGCCTGAGTAAAATTTGAACATCTCTAGCCCAGACTCTGGCATCATCTTGCTTATGGGGTGATTGCCTCGAATCATCTTCCTTATAGCATCCAGATTAATTTCTCTGCTTAAAACTCTTGAATACTACATATCAACAGAAATTTAAGTGAACGATTATTGACACACAGGAGGTATGTAGCAAATTATCACTGAGCTGGATTTCTCTAAACCAATGTAAATCATTGTTCCCTATGACCTCCATATAAGGCACGTACACTTAGAGAGTAAAACAATAAAATGACAGAAGGTGGTACATCATTAGTATATAATCATTGTAGTACTGCTTGCAAGCTATGAGGATCAAATTCTAGGAGGAATCAAGAGCCACATTACATGAGTTTATTCAGTCAAATCCCAAAGTGTGCAAATTTGCCTTAGGATATAATTTATTCATTGGGAAATGCTAGCCAAATTCATGATGTTTTGCTATCAAACCAGAAGTATATTACTTAAAAACAAAGCAGGTTGGGATTTTCCTGAGCTTATTTTTAAAGAGGCACATGTTTGTACAGGCAGTATATTTCATCAATTAAGATAAGAAGATTTTGGAATCAGTTCTGCACATAAAATGTTCTGAAATAAAATATTCATTCATTTACATTCTAGAACAAAAATGATGATTTAAAAAATATCACTAGTATGTGGTGTGCCCAGCTATTTAATACCACAAGCCTATTCTTTATACATAAACGTTAGCAATAACAAAATCAAAGAATTCATTAAATACTTTAAATCAAAGCTTATTTGGGATTTCTCATTTTTGAGCTACTTAGCCAGTCCCCTCATTCTTTTATGCTAAAGATTAAGTTAGATGTTTACAGAAATCACCTTTCCATTTGTCCCTAGGTTCATGTTACTTTTATTCCTCAGATTCATGCCTTCTTCTTCTAATGGTAATTCTTGTATAAGTAGGTTTGTTGTTTTTTTATGTGGCACCTAGGTAGTGAAATAGTATTGGTATATTGTCATTCTAATGATGTTGTCAATAATTGGTGTATACACTTTGAAAGTAAAAATGATGTGTCATCAGGAAAACCAATAATAGTACCTAGCAAGTCAGTCAGCAAAACTGTCAGAGCTAACAATGGCCATATTGGATTTTTGAGGTCATTCAATAAACCATGTCCCTTGCATTCAACATGTTAATATTACCTTCAGGAGCAATAATGTGGCCTACACTTCACATGAGGCCAGCTCATTCTGATCATGAGGTAGATATGATCTAGTGTTGCCTACTCAATGAAGCACCCTGAATAATATCCTTTTTGGTATATGTGCAGCATGCACAATTCTGGATATTTAATGGAGTCATTAATGCAATATCTTTCCATATTGCATTAACATATATTAATGAAAATCCTTTTAGAGGAATCCTATGAACATTTGTCTTCTTTTTAAACACATGCATCTATGTGTGTGTATATAGGTCTTAAGCATATATACACATATGCATACGTACATATATTTTAGCGTATGAGTTTTTAATGTAGAGAAACACAGCCAATGCAGATTTTACAATACAGAGGTTTTACAAAATCTGAATTCAGGCCCACAATTATTGATTTTTTTTTGTTATATAATTTCTTTGAAAAAAAAACAAGTACATTATATTAGAAAATCTTTAGTGTCGGTATGACTATCTTTTAGAAACTTGAAGTTTAAAAGACAGTTGAATGGCTAACATATGGATTTCAAGTTATTGCTTCTTTGCAATGTTCAAAAAACTCATTTTCAATTTCTATAACACTACTGGAATTAAGAGTATATAACATATTTTTTTTTTACTTTAAGCTTAAAAACCAAAGTACCAATTTAATATTTCTTTACTAAAAATAATACCTCATACTTGCTGGCCTAATGCAAGATCTTGAGATCATGATTTTCCTTCCAGGTTAGTTAGGAGTCACAGCATTGGAAAGGGAATGTCCTCGATGCTTTAGAATCTACCCCAAACCACAAAAAGGGTTAATACTAGGGAAAGATTGGACTCAGACACTCCTACTTACACTGTGGTGCTCATTACCAAAGGCTGTGGTGTTCTCTTCAGTTCTAAATACTGTCATTTTCTTACATTCTCTTTAGGAAAAGCCTGGGGACTGTGGTGTGAAAAAGCTGTATCTGTTCAATACTGCTGGCACCTCCCCTCTTGTTAGGTTCATGTGACAGGCTCAGTTGAATATTTATCTGTGACTAATAGAGACCTTTTTTCTAGACTCCAATTGACTCATTGCAATTTGAAAAGGCAGTCATATTGACATTCCGGTTACCACCTCTGGGACTGCTTCTCAAGCTGGAAATAAAAGTGTCTGCTGCTCTGTTCATGTTAGACACACCTGTATAGAAAAAGCTATCAAATAAGCAAAAATTCAATTGCCAGGTTTTTTTTCTAGACTTATGTAACATTTCAATCTTATTTCTCATTACTCCTCTGAGAAAGCAAAATAAAAGCACTCTCTCACCCATACACACCATGCTTCTGTGCTTCCAAAAATTGTTCTCTCTGTTGGAGATGCTCTTGCCCATATGTTTATAGGTTACTGATTCTTCAAGGCTCAAATCAACTGTCACTCCATCCACAATGCCTTTTCTATACTCTGCCCACAGTAGAATATACTATTTCATTTTCTTTTTTCTTTCTTTCTTTTTCTCTTTCTTTCTTTCTTTCTTTCTTTCTTTCTTTCTTTCTTTCTCTCTTTCTTTCTTTCTTTCTTTTTCTTTCTTTTTTTTAATTTGAGAGAGAGTTGGAGGGATCACAGAGGGAGAGGGAGAAGCAGACTCCCTGCTGAACAGGAAGCCCAGCTCAGGGCTCATTCCCAGGACCCCAGGATCATGACCTGAGCCAAAGGCAGATGCTTAACTGACTGAGCCACTCAGGCACCCCAGAATATATTATTTCTGTCTTCTGGATTCCACAGAACTTCATATTTATCTGTGTTATGGGGTTAACTGTATTATACCTTGCTCAACCACTGCAAGTTGCCCCACCATCATAACATCACATCACACAATACAGAAAACCTGTATTTAACTTCCCCTAGAAGTAGTACATAGTACTAAGTACTTCATATTATTTCATTTTATCCTTACAGCCACTCTGTATGACGTTCATTTTTCCTATTCCTAAAAAAGGAAGGAATTAAGATGCGAAACATTTAAGCATCTCTTCTACCAGTGCCCTGTTACTCAAAGCACAGTAAGAATACAGAGCAGTCTATGAACTACTATACTGTCTGCCTCTATCTTGCAAAGAATAGGAATTAAATAAACTTCTTACATATCTTGATTAATTCCATTAAGGCTAACTAAGTATTTTTAAAATAATTACATGTTATTCGGGCAAATTTTTAGGATTTCATCATGTAATTAGCCAAAAACTTTTTTTTTTTCGGCAGCTAATATGAAACAATGATTTTCAAAGACCAATTGCACTAGAATCACAAAGCATTAGCTAAATTTCAGATTCCAGGCAACTTCTTACTCATACAGAATCAATTGTCAATGGGAATGTGGGTTTACAAGCTTCTCAAATGAATCTTACACACTTTAAATTTTGTGAAGCTCTGGTTAAAACAAAATGCAGGGTATTTTTTTTTTTTTTTTTTTTTTTTTTATCTGTTGTGATGGGAGTCAGCTTTTGCCTGGTTATAGCCAGCAGTTAGGCTTTTAGGCTCTGTGATTATTGAAGGCTGTAAAGTTGCTGCTCTAACAGAAGGTCACACCTTATAGCTCCCGTCATTCAGATGTTTCAGTATAAATATCATTGCAAGCAGTCTGGCCCCAGATTCTGTGCTCAGATTTTTAAAGTAGTAGGTCTAGCTAAAGAAGAAACTTCTCAGAGGCCACCAGAGCTGCCATGCTCACTGCCTCCCCTGTAAACTTAGGAGAGAGAATGGGTTTGAAGAAAAAAATCAGAGAGTTCACACATTTACTTTCTGACAAATTCTGAAGAGAAAACACAATTTCACTCTATCTTCCACCACCCCCCACAATCACTTTTTTTCTAGATTAACCCATAACTCATTCATCAAAAGGAATTTTATTTTTCCATTTAACTTTTCATTTATTCAAGATTTTTTCTAGCACTAGTATATTCAAGGCACTGTAATAAGAATGGGGAACTTAAGGTGAACAGAATATGACCTCTGTCTGAGGGGAGCTCTAGCAGCCAAGCACAATATACCCTATTAGAAGCCAAAAGAAGGTAGTTGAAGCCAAGAAAAACTTGCAAGACAAAGACATTGCAAGTAGAAGAAATAGCATGTGCAAAGAGACTGAGGCATGACATATTGTACTTAGATTAAGGAAAGTGCAAATAGAAGTTCTGAACCTACACTTCCTGAAGCAATCTAAAACACATTTTTTTATTCCCAATTGCAATAGAAAACACAGTTTTAGTCTCCTACATGATAGTCCATATAAGCCCTTAGATTCCTCTTTTTAATATTTAAAAAAAAATATATCCCTTTTTGTAAATTGCTCTTCAGATTTTCCCTTTCTTTCAAACTAGCTGCCTCAAGACTGCATACATTTTATAAGGTTGATAGGATGTAAAGACTTCATGGACACATTATGCTTGTTTGTTACAAGTTAATGGGCCTACGCTATATTGCTGACTTGAAGATATCAAGCAAAGTGAAAACCTGTTTGAAAGTAAAAAAATAAATAAATAAAATCATTCAGGTTCTATATCAAGAAACTGGCATGATTGAGATAATCTCTGAGACTATTGTTAATTCTTTAGTTCTGTGATTCTTGAATCTATTTTAGGATTTATTCAGAATCCAAAATAGCATAATCATCTCTGTTAATTTGTGAGAACAACAACAACAAAAATCATGGAGAGTGTAGATAGAAAAATCCCCAGAATAATCTGAAAATCAATTTTAATCTACTTCTCAACCTTTTACCAAAACCTTTGAGAAGAAAAACTGACAAATTTTTATTTCATCTCTCTTTACCTCCTCCTACCACTAGAGGATAGATATATTAATGTAAAGTGAGATGCCAAGAAAACAGTGGCAAAAAGGTATAGTTACAGCAAAAGAAACTGGTCCTCTAAATACCGGGCACTGATAGTGAACAATTAATAGTAAATTCCTTTCATGCATCATATTAGAAGACCTACTATGTGCTAAGACAATGATCCACTAATTGATGTACATCAAAATTATCTGATGAGCTAGTTAAAAATGCAAATGACCAAGCCCTAGAGATCCAATATAGTAAGTTTGGGGAAAGAGGGACTTGAGCATCTATGAGTTTGTCAAGTTCTACAGGTGATTATATTGTAAATCAAAATTTAAAAGTCACTCTGCTAGGGAAGAATAATGATCAGTAATAGCAGATTCCATAAATTTTAACTAATCAACACATGTGCAGAATTATATAAAGATAGAATTTCAGTCATCTGATTTTTACAGACTCACTTACCAGACTAAACTAGTGAATTGCTTGAGTTTTGTTTTTATTTAGTAAGTTTTCACCTAATTATCTAGTTCCATCATGATATGTCACATTCTAACTTTGTTCGGTGGAGATCTATTATGACTTTGGAAAATTTTGTAATGTAGGGAAAAACATTCTTTTCTTTCTTTCTCTTTCTTTCTTTCTTTCTTTCTTTCTTTCTTTCTTTCTTTCTTTCTTTCTTTCTTTCTTTCTTTCTTTTTCTTTCCTTTCTGTCTTTCTTTCTAGGTTTGTAGTCCATATTTTCTAAATAGGCCACCCTACATACAACAAATGAAAGAGAGGAGTAGGTGCAGGCGTTTAGACATTTCCTGAGCTATAAAAAGGAAACACAGCATCACATCTTCCTTGGGGATCATAATGAATTTTTAAATGGCGGCCTAGCCATTGATCAGCTGTCTCAAAGATTTCTGCAGGGACAGAAGCCTGCGTGAGAAGAATCATCAGTATTGATAAGTCCCTTATGCTCAGCAAGAGGAGAATTGTGATTTTCAGTTTGCACATTACCATGATGTGTATTGAACATCTGAGCAATGAAGTGAATCAAATTGTACATACTCAGCATGCTTGCCACCAGGCGTGTGTAATCCTTTAGGGTATATAATAGTGGAGAGTTTAAAATAGAATCCCAGAGCAACCCAAATAAACAACTAACTGCCAATTTCCTTAAGCATGGCAAAAGTACATCCCGTGGTGATACACCTGAGTTTGTTTCCAAGGGAATTTTCCAATAACCCGTCTACTTTTGCAGAGATATTAACAACATGTTTTTACTAATATGGAAGTCTGGAATTAAGAGAAAAAATAACCTATTTTGAAAAGAAAACATGGTAACTGATGAAGAAAGAATATTATGTTGAAAAGGATTGCATGTCTTTCGCCTTTCCATATAAACTTTGGAATCAGTTTATCAATATCGACAAAATAGTTATGTAGTAGTCATTGGCACTCACATATGCAATAGCCAATTACCTTTTTCAGATTTTGCACTTCTCTCTCCTTCCATTTTTAATCTAAATAGAATGTTGACATTTAAATATTATCCTCTCATCTCTTACTCTACTCTTGAGGTAGTCTGTGATTTTCAATTAAATATATGAAATCATCATAAATCCACGTATCAAGATTTCCTTGGTATGTCTTGGTTACTTCCATGAACTCATCCTGGAGTAGATTCCTCACAAACGACTCACCCATACAATGGACCCTGGGTTCTTGTGCAGTTGAAACTGTTTTTCTACAGTCTTGAGGTTTTAAAGACAACTTGGCTAAATATAGAAATCTTGCTTAACTTTTCTCTTTTTGAACATTTTGGAAGTATTGCTCTATTGTTGCTTTGTGCTGTATATTGCTCTTGATAGACTGGTGTTAGACTAATATACTTCCCATTATAGATAATTTCATTATTTTGTTTGGAGGAACTATTTTTCCCTCTTAAACTAGAATAGTTTTCCTAATGTATTTTGCCAAATCATTTGTTTTATACCATTTTCCCAGGTACAAGATAGGCCCTTTTGAAATGTAGATTTAAGCAATTTTTTTTTATTTCTGGATAGTTTTCTTGGCTTACAGATTCCAATGTTCATTTCTATTCTGCTTCTTTTTATTTTCCAGTGAGTCTAATCATATTAAGGACAGATTTTTTTCTTTAACTTTCCTGGCATTTCATCCACTTTCCTCTTAAACTTCTTACTCCTAAAAAAAAAAAAAAAAAGTCACTTATTAAATTTGTATCCCAATCTATATTTCCCTGGTAACTTCTAATTTCTTCTTCATTTCCTGGTTGACATTTTTGCCTTCAATTTCTTCTCCGAGTTGGACTTTCATTGCATTTTTTTCCTGTGTTGTGTCCTTTTTTGTCACATTTTTTAAACTTTCTGATTTAATGGCTTTCTAGAATTATAACTAAATGATTTTTAAAGGCTGTTTAATAAAATTTAGAGTGTTTAACACAGTGTCCTTCTACTTCCTTATTGAATTTTGGAAAAAACATTATCACAGGAAATATTTTAATTTGAATTTTCTGCTTACTCTTTGGGGTACTTTGTGTTGATTTTGGTTGATTTTTTTTAATCCTTGGCATTTTTCTAATAATCTCCTAGCTCAAGAATGCCTTTGTCTACCAGATGTTAAAGTGAATTAAAAAAAAAAAAAAAGGTCATGTCATTTATGGTTGCAATGGTTGCAGGAAGAAGGAGTGAATGGTGTCTCATTTTTATCTATCATTTCTGTAGGATCCTTAGCTATAATTCTCCCCCTCCTTTCTTTTTCTTGCTCTATCTTGCAGATTCTCCACATAAGAAGCAATGCTCCCCAAAGGCTAATTCCTCCATCTTGCCTACACAGAAGCCCCATTCTTGTAGCTGGTGCTGGAAACTACCAATTTCTTGACTTGTTTCTGGTATTTTGGTACTTACTGTTGTAATTTCTTACTGGAAGTGATATATTTATCTTTTAGCTATATGTTCCATTCTACCCTTTTATTTTTTTTCACAGAATCTCTGAAGTCTCCTTCCTTCACTCTTTGTACCTCGAGACTTTCACCAGCCATGAGAGCCTGATGGAATTTGGTTTTCATTTCTCTATTTATAAGAATTAGATGGCATTGATGTCTCCTAGCAATGTCTAAAATATGGCTGATTTCTGTTTCATTTTTGGTTTTTGTTTGTTTATGTCATTTTATTTGTTATTTTCAATCTTGTGGTTTTTGTTTTTTGTTTTTGTTTTTTCCCCAGAAAGATGTAGGAAGAGATTCAGATTCAAAGAGTTACCATTGTCCTCCATATCCAGACTCTTCCCCAAGAAAGATATAAGCAAGAAAAAGTCAGTTTTAGAAGCTGAGGAGAAGCGCTACTGCAGGACTGTAAGAGTGGAATTAGGGATGCAACAGTAATTGTTCCAGTTAGTGAAGTGACTCACAACAAAGAAATAGTGGTGGAATTTCAAATTGCACTCAAAGTGATAAGGACTAATTATCAATTTCTTAAATAAATTGGGTCTTACAGAAAATAATTGATACACATGGACTAAATTTTCAATTCATTAATAACAAAATCATCAGTTTATGGAATAAGATAGCCTCCTACTAATGCACAATAAGGATTCCATTTGTCACTGACCTTCAGGGAAATTCTAAAGGAAGCACTATTGAAAAGGGTTGTAATACCATAATATCATCATCACTCGATTAATTATGCCAAATTTCACTTGATATTCTTATTTTAACAGATTTGTTTTGATTTAATTAATTTGGTTTAATTGAACTGAATTGTTTTAATTTTGTTTATAATTCAATGATTATAGCACTTAAGTACATAAGGCATGATGGAGATTTGCTATGGTAAAAGGAAGCTGATTTGGATTGAACAGGAATTAATATAAACTGCCACCAATATGCATCAATTGGAGAATTAAAATAACCTACTAGAGTTATTTTGAGGATTACAAAATTAATAAGCATAAAATGCTTGGAATAGTATCTAGCACATTGTAACTACTCAATAAATATTAGCTATTGTCGTAAGCTGTGCTAACCTTGATTTTGTTTACACAGCTCCTCTTTTGGACACAGTAGCGCAAATGAGGGTAAAAATTATTTTTATAGGTCATTTCTTTCTTGTGGTCAATAACACCAAAAATATTTACTGAAACCTCTCCATATTTAGAATCCAACCTCTAAAACAGAGAAAATTTCTTAAAGCATTCATGCTTTTTTTTTTTTTTTTTAGAAACAGGGAACCTATTATGAACATAGATTATGGCAACCAAGGAATATAAATATTTACTACAAAAGAGAAACACACAAATGCTTCAAAATCTTATGCTATTTCATAATTCTTTACTTGAATGTTATAGTGGTATGTTTCTTAGCCCATTGAATTAATTATGGAGACCTTCTTTGTTCTGTGGTAGAATCATAAAGACACAAAGTTTTTCTTGGGTAATTATTTGGCTTAATAGTTACATTTTCATGGTTACTTAAATCCTTCAATCCTGGGCCCTTGCCATTATACTCAGTCAGATGTTAACACTTTATTAAAAGCTCTTGTGTGGTACAAACACACACACACACACACACACACACACACACACCACTCTTGGAAGGCACCAAGTGTAATAAGTAAATCTTGGGCTATAATGTGTTTAATGAGATTGACTCAGTGACTCTGATAATATCACCAGAAGATGTGAAGAAAAAAGTAGGACAGAAGCTTGGGGAATTAGATTCTTTTTCTTCTCCCTCTTACTTCCTGCCTAGTAAGCCAAAAGGAATAAATGAGCCTAAATGCCTGCTAAAGGATTTGAGTAGAATAAAAATTTATATTATGGGAGGAGATAAAATCAAGGAACAAAACTGGAAACTTCGAACTCTTAGAGACCTCAGAAACTGCAATTAACATAAAAGCCTTTTGAGCCAAATTTGTCTTCACTATGCTCCAATCAGAGATACACATATCATATACGTTCCTACTGAAAAGAGCTGTTACCTTTTAAATGTTTTGAGAGAAGGTAATGGAAACAGAGATAGAAGTAGGGAATAGGAGTCCCTTGGTGGCTTAGTCGGTTAAGCATCTGTTGTGGGTTCAGGTCATGATCAGGGTCCTGGGATCTAGTCCCACATCAGGCTCCCTGCTCAATGGGAAGTTTGCTTCTCCCTCTGCCTCTCCCTCCACTCATGTAAGCTCTCTCTCCCTCATGAAAATAAATAAATTAATTAATTAAATTAAATAAATAAAATAAAAATCTTAAGAAAAAGATGTAAGGAATAAGTAGGAGAAAGATAAGCAAAGAAGATAGTTCTAAGGTCCATAGTCTGGATTAGGACCCCATCTCTATTTCTGTCTAGGACAGGATGCTAGCTACTGGGAGGCAATGGCCTATTCTTTAGGTTACATAAGTGTATTTGTAAGCCCTTGAGGGAGCACCAAAGACTAAGAACATTTTCTTGAGTACTGAAGTATAGCCTAAGAGTCTTGGGTAAGCTTGTGCTACTCATGGAGAAATTAAAAGGATACCACTTTCCACTCTCAACCTCCATGAAACCCCAAGAAACTAACATGAATATCCAAATCTGCTTCTTATGCTTGCAAGAAAAAGTAAGAAGTTGTACCAGACAAAGATGAGCATAGCAGACTGCATAGGGAGGCTCATTTTCATTACTTGCATTGCTGGCCATAGTTCACACATTTCTAGGTGCTTCCTAACATCTGTGAATGCTATAGAGCTTAATGACAACGGATAAATGGTCATAAATATTAAAAAGAAGTTAGAAATTGTGTGTGATATTGTGAGCTAAAGGCTTTGGTACTTACCGCTTGGTGGGTGATAGGGTGCTAAATACGTGTGAGTTCAGATCATCATCCAGTGCAAAATACAAATAAAAGAAAACCTTGCAATGGAAAACAAAACTTAATAGATCATGTATTTGGCAAACAAACCAGATTTGTGACAAAAATATGAATATACAAATGCATGTTTAATAAAACCTTGTTATAATGTTACCATAAGAAATTATTAGCTGAATTTCAAATTCCAGTTTTAAAAATGTAATATGAGATCTATTTTAATTTAAGGAATTTTTAAATATAGAACATACAGTCCGTTTCTTATAGGACAATGTAACTCACATCAAAAGGTCAATTTAAACCTTGAGTTTGGAGGTAAAACACATAAGAACATTGCTGAATGTCCTCAATCCTTGCACTTTGGGGGAAAAAATCAGAAGAGGAGGTGGGTGGGAACAGATGCTACTTAAGTAGAATTCCACTTGGGTTATTTTAAGATGTAAATCCTCTTCAATCTGAATTTATGATTAATTTTCTATTCATGTGGTGTGATATTGTTGTAGTTGAGAAACAGAAGTTTGGCCAACAAGTGTTTGGAATAAACTAGATATTCTTTTTGAATATGCCATTAGTTAAATGGCTTTGATAAATTGCCCAACTTTGCTAAGCCTCACTTTCCTTCATTTAAGATGGAGGTAGTTCCTGCTTCAATTCCTTACTATATATCACAAGATTCAAAGTGTACCTACTATATACATTTGAACTTTCATTGAAACACTTTGTTTAAAGTTCTAGTATAACAAGTAAAATGTAAAGGGCAAAGTGATCCCAACTACCATAAAAATAATTACTGAGTTAATTAATTAGGACACATAATCATGTGTTAAGAAAAGTGATTTACTTTTATTAGGAGCATTAGGAGGTCATAGAGCTAACTAGATTTGAGTCACTAATACAAAATAATAATTTACAAAAAGATCAGTGAAGCTCAAATACAAAGATAGAAATCTCAACACATCTTTACAAAGGTAAAGAGATAGTGGTCAGTTCTATATAAGTATGTAGAAAATAGGAAAAAGGACCAATTTAGGGGCTACATGATGAAAAAATATTAAAAAAAAACTAAAACTATGAAAAAAGTGTGGGAAAAGCGTTAAAGGAAGAAGAATCTACAATATTGAATCTATTAAGACTTGAATATATTTAAGCTACTGACAAGATTCTTGAGAAATACATATATTGTATAACAGAAATACTATAGATGCACCAGATGGGGAAAAGCTCAAAAACAAAATCAGCCAAGTGGAATCAAACATATCTGACTATGAGCCAATGAAAGGTCTGTCCTGGTAGATGGCTATGGAGATAGAGGTATATTTGCATTAGGGAGCCCACGAGGTTGCAAATATATCTAGACCTGGGTATGGGATGTATGATATAATATAATGAAAGGGATTAAGAAAGAGTGAGAGATTATAGTTAATTTGGATAGAGGGAGGTAAAAGAAAATGATTTCATTTGGGATGTTTACATTTTAAGTTTGGGATACGAAACAAATCAGAATATATGAAAAATTTTGGAAATTCAACAGGTAGGCCTTTTAAGTGTGTTTACATACACTGGACTTAATGATACAAGTTTTTTTTTTCTTCTAAAGATTTATTTATTTTAGAGAGACAGAGCAGGATCTGGAGGGGTAGAGGGAGAGGGAGAGAATCTCAGATTCTGTGCTTGGTGCAGAGCCCAACACAAGCCCCATCTCATGACCCTGAGTGGAAACCAAGAATCCAGTGCCTAACCAACTGAGCCACCCAGGCATCCCAACGATACCAGTTCTGTGTGTCTTTCATGAATAAATAAATAAAATATTTTTTTAAAAAAAAAGAAAAACAAAAACAAAATGTCTCATCAGTTATTGGTGTCTGCTCTTAATTTGGCATGTTCAATAAATACTTATTTTGCAGCTACTTTGTAGTCATGCATGTAGTCATGCATTCTCTAGGTACAATATGAAACATTCATTTTAACTTTTTCACCTTTCCATAGGCTGTTCTTCCTGCTTGGGATGCTTTCTTTTGCATTCCTCCTTTTCAAAACAACAACTATATACATATATATATATATGACATGAATTTTGGCATACAAATTTATTACATGAATTTTGGTGTACAAATGCATGTCCATAAGAACTGTATTTTATTTCTATAATTTTACTTAATTTTTATTTTGAGCTCCTACTCCAAAAACTATATGACATTTATTTTCAGGATCCTGTGCCCTAACTTGGGACTGTGTCGATTGTTGGAGGTAATACACAGTACAAAGGCATAAGGGCGGGGGTAAGGTTGATAATCTAATTATTGCCTGAAAGAAACCATACATTTGAATCATATGGTAAAACTAAAGAAACATGCATATTAAACAGGTTACAGTAAAAAACATATTTTTATTCCAAAAAGTGTTGTTTTTACAGGCGATAACAGAGAGGAGAGGATTACTAAACTTAGCTACATTGGCATATAAATAAAAATGCAGCCTATAGACCAAAATAGATCTAACCAGAGAGTTTTGTGTATGTTTTTCTGATGCTGGAAATAAGTGCTGTTTCACTTCAATTTACATTGTCCAATGCATTTCAAAAATTTGAGTTGCCCCTGTTTCCATCACTCTACATTTTCACTGGTTCTCCCTCACTTTAGCTGAATGCATTTAATGTTTGTCACCTTAGTTTATGTGCATTTTTGTATTAATTTATGTGACAATATATGTATATGAGATATATATACACATATATATGAGAATATTGATCTATCTATATATATTGTCATAGACATCTATTCCAAGGATGAGTGAAAGCTGTACATTCTGCAAAGACAGATGAGACACAGTAGAATCGATGAAACTTGAGCTCTATATTTAGCTAAGATTCATTTAATTTTCTCAAGATGACATATAAACTAAAACATTCCAAATTTTTGATGAATGACAATTATACACATTTTATTTTATAAATTATAACTGACAATATTTGCTTCTTTATATCACAAATACAAATACTACATATGTTCATACAGAGTAACAAGTATACTGTTGTTGCTTTCTACATCTCTGTGATTTTTTTCCCTTTGAATTCTGAGAGAAAACTTTATCTAGAAACCCAGACCATAAGAGTCCTCCTCCCATTTTATAGCATCGTACAAATATAAACTATTTCATGAATATTCTTATATTATTCTAAGTGCATTCAGAATGAAATATTAAAGTATTATTTATAGCTTATTTATATTATGTATATAAAATGTGCTTTTTAACCATATTTTATTATAATTGTCAACATCAGAAAATAAATTTATCTAACCTTTACCTGATCAAGGCACAATTTTCACAAGTGAATTAGTATTGGGAATGGACTTTTGAAAAGGGAAGAATACGTGGCAATGAAAAGATTTGAGAAGATTACTTTAGCAATGATCTGTGAAATGTTTTAGAAGGTAGTCATATTGGTGGCATACTGGTTACTAAAATACTATAGAGTTTAAGTGCAAGGTGACGATATACTAAGCTCAGTTAGTTGTGATAGAATATAAAGCAAAGGAGAGCCATGAAACTCTGCACAACTGAATAAGACAGAGTAAGACAACTAACTGTTCATTAGCCCTTCAATAATGACACGTTTCTTACGTGAAAGATATTGATACCACTGCTGAAACAATAAAATAAAAACATAGGGTTAATACAAGAAGGAGAAAAGTAGACCGATCTTACTTGTGAATGCAGATATAAAACTCGTGGATAAAATATTATAAATTGGGCAGCCCCGGTGGCTCAGCAGGTTAGCGCCACTTTCAGCCCAGGGCATGATCCTGGAGACCCAGGATCGAGTCCCACGTCGGGCTCCCTGCACGGAGCCTGCTTCTCCCTCTGCCTCTGTCTCTGCCTCTCTCTCATTCTCTCTCTCTCTCTCTCTGTCTCTCATGAATAAATAAAATCTTTAAAAAATATATTATAAATTGACTCCAACAGTGTTCTAGCAGACTTGGTATTGTAACCAGGTAGGATTTGTTCTAAAAAAAAATACAAAAAGGACTCAACATTAGGGGATCTACAAGTAATTAATTGTTCCAAAGAGAAAACTAGCATAAGGGATTTGGCAGATATTAAAAAATGGTAAGTCAGGGGCACCTGAGTGGCTCAGTGGGTGAAGCATCCAACTCTTGATTTTAGCTCGGGTCATGATCTGAGGGTTGTGAGATCAAGTCCTGCGCTGTGTTCTGTGCTGGGCCTAGACCTGGCTTAAGATTCTCTCTCTTCCTCTCCTTCTACCCTTGCCACTCCTCTGCAAGCACACACATGTGCTCTCTCTCTCTTAAAAAAAAAAAAAAAAGTAAGAAATAGGAAACTTTCTTAATTTGATAAAGTGGTATCCTCTTGAAAGATAGAGGGCCCTACTAAATTGTAAAAACAAAATGACACTATCACCACAATATTCAATATATATGAGAGATTGTAGGTAATTCCATAAGGTAACAAAAAGAGATAATTATTGGAACTGAGGAGAGACTCCCCCAAAGATAAAATTTGCCACTCTAGAGAAGCTGGCAGGAATGTTAGGTGTTGGCAAGATCTGCTGAGATAGGACACTATGCCTCCCCCTTGTGCTGACCAGAGATGATCACGAAACTCCTAGATAAGCTCAGAGATCTGATAGTAGAAAAGGCCTAAGTCCCATCTCCTGCCTAGGGACCGAGGGGAGGTACTTGCCCTTAAAGATCTCCATGTTATCATGGCACAGAAGAGTAATAGAAATGTCTTCCTGAGGATGCCTTGGCAAACAGGCCTATTCCAGTCTCAGAGACCTCATAAACCCCAGTGCAGAAGCAGGAACAAATAGCAATGCAAGTCCATTCATCTTGAGTATGACCTGATACCTAATGTGAGCATGATCATTTCAGCAGATACTGCATGCTGAGGTGGTGACAAGGACCAGAGTCCCCCTGCTGATGTTATTAAGTTACATAAGCCCTTGGAACTTAAAGAAACCACTGGATAAACTGTGGAATGCCTGATTGGACTGTGTTTACCAAAAATTGGAAAAAAATAAACTTCCCATTACTGGAGAAAATGGGCATGTATTCAGAGTTCAGAAATAAAAAAAGTAAATGTTATTTTCTCCACAGAAAAGTTTATGAAGCTTTTTATAGATTTATGCATACTACCTATATTAGTTCCTACATCTCTAAATAAACTTGTATGTTCGTCTATCTATGTGTATAACCACACACACTCACACACACATGAATAGAAATATCTGGAAGGGCACTTAACTATTTATTAACTCTAGGAGAAATAAGGAATTATTGAGGTAGGAAGTATGCAAAGAACCTAGAGCTTTCTGTTATATTTATTTTTTTCATTGGGCTATAAGAATAAATATTCCTGTTTGACTTGTTTAAAAATAAATGTAAAATAGTCACCATCTCAAGTGTATAATTTATAATACATTGTTCTCTAAGGCTAAGTAAATTTTATAATTAAAAGATAATGAACAAACAAGATAGTTTTCATTGAATGTTAGCCACTTGTGGGTTGTAGGTTTTCCAAGTGCACTTTACAACAATCATGGATGTTTCTCACTGAAACAGACATAATAGTTTTAAGAATGACTTTTACTTGTGTTAGCTGACAGAGTTCCATGTACTTGATTCAGAATAAGATTTAAAGCAGTATTTCTCACACTTTAGCATTTGAGAATGGTGGCCTTTAAAAAAAATGTGGATTCTAATTAAATATATCTGGAGTGAAGCTTGAGAATCTGCATCTTTGACAAGCTCCCATATGATGCTTTTGCTGCTATGGACTCCTAAACAACAAAATACTCTAAATATAAACATTTAAATTTTAATTAATTTATCAAAAAGTAACACAACCTGGTAGATATGTTTACAGGTAGTTTAAGTTTGTTAGTTTCACTGGAATATTTTCTTAGTGTTGTAACATCTAAAGGGCCATGGAATAATGTTGTATCAAAGGTCATTTGGCTTTCATGGTAGGTGTCATTAAAGGTTCATTAGCTGCAAGCAAGTGAATCAGAAAGGGAATTATTTGGAAAGGAATTAAATAGATTGTAGAGTGTAAGGAAAAACCAAATTATTGAATCATTAGGTTTGGAAATGCCAGGTCCAAGGCAGCTCTTGGCATCTGGGAGGAAGGGAACAGACCATTTCTTGAGGGTGGTATCATGGTCAGTATTTTTGACATTGCTCATACTTCCAATTCCAAGCAGAGTTCACCTAACTAATTGGATCCCCAAAGCAAAGTGAGGATGTTGTTAACACATGAAAAAGGAATAGAAAATGGGTGGCAAAGCAACAGATGCCTATGATGTCTTGATATAGAGTCATCAATCTGCTAGGTAACTGAAAAGGCAACTAGATAAATCAAAGGGCTGCAATTCATTTCATAAATGCTATAAGATATGTGTTTGTGTGTGTGTGTGTTTTGAAACAATTATAGAAGCATCCTTATTTCTTTAGAATAGTTGGATAGATGTTTAATACATATTTTGTCCCACATTTCATCATCTCCAAAGTCAGAAGATATTGTACAGCCTATGGCATTTTAGCATGGGCACATAGTTTGATTGGAGGCATCATTTCTGTTAGTGACATGAGAAGTGATGATGTTTCTTATAATTGATGCCATCTTAAATAAAATATAGTGGTAATGTTGCAAGGATTTTTTTTTTAATTTTTATTTATTTATGATAGTCACAGAGAGAGAGAGAGAGGCAGAGACAAAGGCAGAGGGAGAAGCAGGCTCCATGCACCGGGAGCCCGATGTGGGATTCGATCCCGGGTCTCCAGGAACGCGCCCTGGGCCAAAGGCAGGCGCCAAACCGCTGCGCCACCCAGGGATCCCCTGTTGCAAGGATTTAATGAAATAATACATACAACATCCAAAGGTGATGTGTAGAAAGTACTTTAAAAATACTAGCTGTTTTAATGATAGTATTGTTAATGATCCTATACCTTGATAATGATTAGCAACTTATCCTGTAGCAGTGCACAAATACAAATAATTAAGAAAATCTTACCAGTATAATTTAAAATATCACCATTAGTGAAATTTTGCAGTTCAAATTATTTCATGAAATTCAAGGATTTTGACTTATTCTGAATTGTTCAGTAATATGTGTTGGGTTTTTTTGTTTGTTTTTTGTTTTTTGTTTTGTTTTGTTTTGTTTTGTTTTTTTTGGAACAGAGACTGTAAATGGTAACTGGCAATGGAGAATTGTGCAACAGAAAGAAGTGTCCTCACAGACTAAGTTTTTGAAATAGGCCAAGGATTCAAATATATGGCTATTTTTTTTTATTGGAATCTCGGTTTAAAGGTTTTCAGACTTAATATTTGGGACCATGAAAAAATTTATTTTTTTAAAGGAAACTATTAAGTTAATAACTTGCACTATTCTAAAGCCTCCGTGAAAAACAGAGCCTGATTCTTCATGAGTTCTTAGTCCATAGTGGGCATAAGGGTCAATTTCTTAGCTTCCAAGCAAAGAAGTGGGTACTCTTTCATTTATAAACAGATTTTAAATGACGATTAGAGAAGTTAGTTATATATAACTTCTATAAAAGCCAATAACCATGTATATAGAAATATACAATAATGTCAGATTATAATATTTTAGTCATTCACCCTTTATTTTTTTACTTATACTTTCTATCACAAATATTGAGGTACCAACTAATGAAGTGAATTGTAAAAAAAAATACTTTTGACAGAAATTAATGTGCAAACTTTATAAAGGTTCTCTTTCTTCTCTAGCAACTTGCATTATATATTCAAATGGGGTGTCAACTAATAAGGATCCATTGCTTATTTCTTTTATTTCTGGCTAGTTTTAATTTCTGACTACTAGTTTTTCTCTAGGTAGTTTAGTTTCTCTAGTCCTCATTATACTAGCCATTGAGTGAAAAATGTCTGTAAACACACTGTGCAATGCATCAGAATAAGTAGTATTTTAATGCTGCCTCATTGTGTAAATTTTGTATGCAACAAATTTTTTTTCTCTTGCAATATGTATATATATCCTGTAGCTAATGATAAATTTCATAAAATTGCTTGAGCAAGATTAAAGATCCTAATTTATTTAATATGCTATTATTTTTATGAAAAATATTTTATGAACATATATTTAATATAAACTATTGATAAGAACAAAACATATGCATACATATATGAAGATCAAAGTTTGTATTCATGCAACTAATTTGCATATGTTGGTAACTGCAAAACAACTTTATAGTCAATAAAATATACAAAAAATAGTGATAAGAATCTTATATAAAAATTGCTATATTAAAAATGTGATGCAATGAAATATAAACTATTAAGCTAAGTTAAAAGGGCAATTAAAAATATTAGCACTGCCTTGAGAGATGATTTTATAGTTTTTTTCTTTTGCTTTGTAATTATAATCTGAATTTGAGAGAGACTACAGATTAAAACAAAAATCTATTTCTTAACAAAAAATGAGCATTTTTAGGGAAGAATAACATCTTGGTTTTACCTTTATAAATAATTCCTATAACTGCCAAGTTTTGAGAGGTAATAACTTTTTTTCTTCCAAAACAACTGCACGCAAACTATAAGGAAGCTACAAGTAAAGACTGCAAACCGGATGGGTTTACCCAAACCTTCGGTTCTTTAATTAAGCCAAGTCCCAAAGTCATTACCAATTTGACTTAGATACTTTAAATAATTAGTGGTAGAATTTTGCATGAAGCCTTAGAATATTGAAGATAACAAAAATACATGGTGTTCAGCAAGCGTTATGAGCATGATTTACAGGTGCCTGCAATTGTCAACCTTGTGATTTGGGAAATGTGTGAAATGTGAAGTATGCCATATAAAGAAAATGCAGTTTGGTTGTGTTTTGTAAGGATGTAGTTCATAGATTAAAAGTCAGTCATATTGCAGCGTTGTCAAGATCCATTTCTAATGAATGATAATCAGGCAACGAATTAAGCATTTATACTGATTTGAACGTGAGAACACAGTATCTGTTACATGGTATGCAGAGAAGTAGGAGCCTGGGTTGGTTTTCATCTTAATGAGTTTCGACTCATGTAAACCTGTTTCTCATTATCCAGTAAGAGAATTATACCAATTCTGAAGGACAGAAAGAAAAAAAAAATCAACTTTGTTGCAAATTGAAAGGAAGATTACAGCTCTCCAAGAGTTTTATAGAATATTTCACAATTGTAATGGAGAAAACATCGTTTCGAATGTTTCCACTTGTTAATGCAAATGTGAAATAAACTATTAAAAGCCATGCTTGAGAGCATTTCAAGTATTAAAAATATCCTGTCAATAAAAATGAAATGATTTTTTAAAAAGTTTCACAGCACACAAAAGATTAATAGAATCCAAAAGTAAATTTTTTCCCCAAGTACCATGCTAGCTAGCATCTTTATAGGAGTCTTGGTACATATATATTCCATTAAATAAGTTAAAGCCACATTGAGCATTTTTCCCCATACATGCTATTGAGAAAGTTACATTAAAATAACCTAAATCAGTTTTTCAGCCAGGCAGGTAAATTCAAATTCTTTATTTTCTTATGAATCTTAATATAATTTTTAAAGTACTATTTACTGAATTTCCATTATGTTCCAGCCACAGTTACAAATACTTAACAGGCATTATCTCATTTTTTTCACAATAATTCTGTACAGTGACTATAGTTCTGTGTTTTTTCCAAATGAGAAAAATAAAACTTAAAAATACATATTAACTTGGCAAGGTCTGGGCTATTTAGCAACACACCTGGAATAGCAGCATCCAGAGTAAGAACCTGCATTCTTAACAACTGCATCTCTCTATAACATTTTCTCAATTGCAGATAATTTAGAGATTTAAAGAACACACTCCAAAATTTTATTATTGGTAGAAAATAGGTCAGAATTCTACTCATTGTTCTTCAAATGATTTTTTTTTTCAGCAGAAGTCATTTTTATTGTCAGAAACTTAACAGGAGCAAGACTATCTATTTTGCCTACTTTTCAGAGTTGTTATCAGAAATGAAGGAGTTAATGCATGTGTAGCACATTAAGTGTAAAGTGTTATGAAAATATATTGTATGTAATTTCACATATTGAATGCTTCTATGTCATTGACAGTAGTTATTGGTTTAAATTCTTCATGACTTCAGATCTTCATGAAGAGAAATTCCTGCCTGTTTCAGGAAATAAACTATAATGCAGACATATCATTATACTGTACACCAAACCCAGGGGCCTTCCTTCAAATCCTAGGGCTTTTCAAAAGTCAGAGCAGATGAATGGATGTGGCAATCTTAAGTGTTCATGGTGAGGAATAGGGATTCACAGAGCCTCAGTCATTCCTGAGCGTGGGCTTTGCAATACTTCTCCATTCACATTAGATTAGTTGTTTTGTGGTACCTGTTTCTGGGCTCCTTATATGACAAACTGCAATAATTTAAAACTGATATTTCTAGATGCCATCTTCTGAAAGTCACTGTCTATATTATTTGGAGCCTCTGGGAGATATCCAGGCAGTTTTTATATCTCAAGCATCTCTTAGAGCAGGACTTGCAAATTCAGGTGCCCAAATAACAAGCAAAACAGACCAAGCAGAGGGCGTAGGGTGAAGTAAGCTTCAGCTCATTGTTGGCATTCACTAGTGTGGACCTGTTATTGTCAGGTCCTCCAATTTAATTTTTTAAACGTTTTTCCAACTTTACTGAGATATAATTGATATACAGCATTGTGTAATTGTATGTACAATGTGACAATTTGATACACATTTACACTATGAAATATTTACTACAATAACATTCCTTAACCCATCCTTCACCTCACATGATCACCATTCTGCTGTTGTTATGGCAAGAACATTAAAGCTCTATCTCACAGCAACTTTCATGTATGTAATAGAGGTTTGTTAACTGAAATCACCATGCTCTACCTTAGACACAGAACTTAAACATTTTGGGATCCCTGGGTGGCGCAGTGGTTTAGCGCCTGCCTTTGGCCCAGGGCGCGATCCTGGAGACCCGGGATCGAATCCCACGTCAGGCTCCCGGTGCATGGAGCCTGCTTCTCCCTCTCCCTCTGCCTGTGTCTCTGCCTCTCTCTCTCTCTCTCTGTGACTATCATAAAATAAATAAAAATTAAAAAAAAAAAAAGAACTTAAACATTTTATGGCTGAAAATTTATACTCTTTGACCAACAACTCGTTTCCCAAGCCTTTAGCCTCTGATAGCCACTATTCCAGTCTCCTTTTCTATGAAACTGATGTTTTTAGGGACACCTGGCTCAGCAGTTGAGCGTCTGCCTTTGGCTCAGGTCATGATCTCGGGATGCGGGAAGTCCCACATCAGGCTCCTTGCGGGTAGCCTGCTTCTCTCTCTGCCTCTCTCTCTCTGTGTCTCTTGTGAATACATAAATAAAATCTTAAAATAAAAAGAGATTGAGGTTTTTAGACTTCATGTGGGGTCATACAATACATACATCTTTCTCTGACTTATTTCACTTTGCATAATGCCTCAAGGTCTATCCACTTTGTCACAAATGGCAAGATTTCCTTCTTTTTCACGTCTGAAATGTGTGTGTGTGTACATATAGACACATAAACACACCACATTTTCTTTATCCACTCATCCATTTACAGAAACTTGTTCAGGTCCTCCAGATTTTAAAAGAAGGTAGAAAATGGTTCTTGGAGTGAAACTCTCCCAATTTTTAAATGTTAGAAACTAAAATTAAAACAAGGCAAGAAGGATAGACAAAATAATTCTGCTTATGGGATTCATTTTGTAGTCTTCCTGATTCATAATCTCTATATCTGCCTTTCATGGTACAGTCTTTATATTATCTCTAACACGTTGTCGCATTATCATTTGGTATTTATTAGCATCATGTATTTCTTCCCACTGAAGGCAACCTTGAAACACAGTTTCGGGAAGCCACAGTTCAGCAGCTATTCCCAGTTATTACTGTCAAAGGAATACTTTATTTCTGGTTCCAGGAGAAGAACCAGCTTTTAGGTTCTGTATGGAACTCATTCTGCCTTAGGTACTGTCTCCATTCTTTGCTCCCTCTGCAGCCTGATTGCTACGTGTAGATACAGCTGGAATTTTGCATGTTTAAGGAGCAGTTGCTTTGCTGGGGAAAGCTTCAATTAAATGAGAGTCAAAAGATGCTCTAGGCTACCTGGTTGTTGCTGTGGTGGAGGGTCATGTTTGTTTTCATAAGCTTCTGTAACAAAGCTGGAGACTCTCCCGCAATTATGTAGGACCAAATGTCTGTGCACAGTGGGATCTTCTTACTAAATTTAGAATGGCACAGGACCAGCTTCTCTATAAACTCCCTGGTGCAATGTGACCTCTCTTACAATAGAAATAATACTTCATGCCCTTGTTGAAATGATGCTGTGAAGAAGGGGGGAAAAGGAGATAAAACATTTGAAATATATTGGGTTCCCTAGATAGAACACTGCTGGAAATCTGAAGTGTCAGTATCAAATGATAGAGTAATGTCAAGGAAATTTTCTACCCTTTTTTTTTTCAGCTCTAAGATAACCACTCTAAGGTTCAAACCCTATACCATACAGACTTTTTGTTGATGAGTCATCGTGAAAATATTGAGGCAAGTTCCGGTGGAATTTTGATTAACATCTCTGTGTGGTATTTCCCAGTAGGAGCTGGGACAGGAGCAAGAAAAGCAAACAGAAATATAGTCTCTTGAACCCATGGTCACCTCTATTAATTTTCTAATTTCCACCTTGGAAGGTCTTTGCAGATTTTAGCATCATGTCCCTTTGAAGCCTTTTGAAGGAAGCTTGACGCTGTACTAATTGCAAAGGTGTCACTGGTGTTGTTGAAGTTTCAAGAATTAGGTCAGCATCCCGGCATGCACTGTGCTTGATGTTTCCTTCTGAAGGTTACAATCCCCTAACCAGCCTTGGCAAGGGTCAGTTGTAATGTAGATTAACAATCCAAAACTAGGAAACCATGAGCAGACCTCCACTTTGAAGGAGAGACTTAAATTGATTTGAAAGATAACAAATTTTCAATATGACCCATTTATTAAAAATCTATTTACCCCTGGGCAAACACACAACCTGAGTCTATAATCGAAAAACCACAATTTCCTCTAAGGATGAAGAAATGTGGATATGTACTCACAAAAGAATGCCTTAAAAAAGAAATGTTATTTTATCATCAACAGTGCATAGATTAGAAAGATATTATTTTCAACATAATTTTTTTGGCTTTTCAATTTACTTTAGCAACTTCAAAAAATTTAGATTCCAGTTGATGCAGACATAGCAGAAGGCAGAAAGCAATCTTGCTACAATCCTTGTGTATGCCTGTGTATATCTGTGTTTATACTGAGAACACATGGTCGTCAGATTTTAATTCCATTTTGGGAAAAAAGACATCAGGTGCCATAAAGATAACTACCAAATGTTGAGAGTCAGATGTACCAATTATTAATAGATAAATGTTACTGTTTTTTTAATCTCTAAATTAAATCTCAAAATCTTTACTGTGTAAAATTTTCTTTCAAGGTGTCTTGGAAAAATAGGTATGGACCATTTTAAGTTCTATTTTTGTTAGTGTGTCAGCTCTGTTTATAACTCAAATCTATATTTTAACTCTTAACATAAGAACCAAGGGAGCACGAAACCTAGAATAGATTCTCTAAGGTAATTCTAGGTCACACTAGACTATCAATACTGCACTTCTTGGTTTAGATTCTTTTTTTTTTTCTGACACAGCTTTAATGGAATCTTTTATTATTATTATGCTGGCAAAGAAAACAAATGCAGTTTGCAGAGATATTTGCTTATACTACATAATATATAAACAAGCAAGATTTCCCACAGTATATTTATGGGGCATTAGCTCTATCATAAAATGCTATGAGAAAAAGAAAATGAAGAATTAAAGCAAATCCACAATGCACATGATCGTATTAAAGGCTTGGAGAGGTCTTCAATGAATCAATCTGCTGCTGTTTGGTCACCTATTACTTTACAAATTACATGGTTACTTTGTGAGTGTGTGTGTTTATGTGTGTAACATGGACTCAATGACCCACCCATGCTTGGGGAAAAACTGAAGGCCAAATAATTATTTAGGATGAAACAAATACAGATAAAACAGTGTTTTCTAACTTTTTAAAATAGGGGTGGAAGTTTCAAATAAACTTCCAAGAGTTTGTTTTTGCTTTTGTTTTTTTTGTTTTTTTTTTTTTAATTTTTATTTATTTATGATAGTCACAGAGAGAGAGAGAGAGGCAGAGACACAGGCAGAGGGAGAAGCAGGCTCCATGCACCGCGAGCCTGATGTGGGATTCGATCCCGGGTCTCCAGGATCACGCCCTGGGCCAAAGGCAGGCGCCAAACCGCTGCGCCACCCAGGGATCCCGCTTTTGTTTTTAATAGGGGAAAAAGATACTACCTTTTAGTACCCATGTATTTATTTATCTAAAAAGTTCCAAATAAGGGAAACCTGTGTGGCTCAGTGGTTGAGCATCTGCCTTTGGCTCAGGTTGTCATCCTGGGGTCCTGGGATTGAGTTCCACATCAGTCTCCTCTGCCTATGTCTCTGCCTTTCTCTGTGTGTCTCTCATGAATGAATAAATAAAATCTTCAAAAAAAAAAGTTCCAGATAAGATTTTTTTTTTAATTTGTGGGGAATTAAAATATTGAATAAGAGGGGATGGGTTGTTAAAAACAAAACAGGCCCCACTTAGAATCCTTTAGGATAAGCCCTAGGTCACTAAACCGAGATGTAATTATAGTTCTGGCTTTCCCAGAAATGGAATCTTAAACCAGTCACTCAGGAATTAACTGGTCAACACTACTTAGGTAATCTGATGGATAGACTCTTGTTGTCCCCTAAAAGAAAGTGACCTTGGGATACCCAACCCACTTTTTTACCTAGTATAATTTCCTTGTTTCTGCTTCCTTCTGCCAATAAAAGCTTTTCATTTTGTATGGCTCCTCGGAGCTCCTTTCAACTGACTAGATTGGATGTTGTCCAATTCGGATCAATTTTTGCTCAAATAAACTCTTAAAAATCGTAATCTGCCTCAGTTTATCTTTTAACAAATGGAGTTCTAAGATAAGCCCATGTAAGATCAATTCTTTATGAGAGGTAAAAGGGTAAAGAAATCCATGCTTAAAATTTTAAAAGAAAGATCTTTTTAAATAAGTGTAAAAAATATTTTACATTATATGAATACATATATGTTAGTATTTATATGTAAGCGTTATACATACACATATATATGTAAGCATTACACATTTTTGAGAGAGAAGGAAAGAAGTAGAATAAAATATGAAAGAAAGGGAACTATATCAAGATGACAGGTTGAGAGAGACAGAAAATTTAAAGATTATTAAACTGTAAGAGAAGGAAGAGAAAGTGAACAGGAAGATTTATAGAGGGAGCAGTTTCTGTGGTGCTAAATGTATGTAAATTAGTAAAGTTACACCATTTCACATTCCCACCAACAGTGTAAGAGGGTTCCCTTTTCTCCGCATCCTCTCCAACATTTGTGGTTTCCTGCCTTGTTAATTTTCCCCATTCTCACTGGTGTGAGGTGGTATCTCATTGTGGTTTGGATTTGTATTTCCCTGATGGCAAGTGATGCGGAGCATTTTCTCATGTGCATGTTGGCCATGTCTATGTCTTCCTCTGTGAGATTTCTCTTCACTTCTTTTGCCTATTTCATGATTGGATTGTTTGTTTCTTCGGTATTGAGTTAGTAAGTTCTTTATAGATCTTGGAAACTAGCCCTTTATCTGATATGTCATTTGCAAATATCTTCTCCCATTCTGTAGGTTGTCTTTTAGTTTTGTTGACTGTATCTTTTGCTGTACAAAAGCTTCTTATCCTGATGAAGTCCCAATAGTTCATTTTTGCTTTTGTTTCTTTTGCCTTCGTGGATGTATCTTGCAAGAAGTTACTGTGGCCGAGTTCAAAAAGGGTGTTGCCTGTGTTCTTCTCTAGGATTTTGATGGAATCTTGTCTCACATTTAGATCTTTCATCCATTTTGAGTTTATCTTTGTGTATGGTGCAAGAGAGTGGTCTAGTTTCATTCTTCTGCATGTGGATGTCCAATTTTCCCAGCACCATTTATTGAAGAGACTGTCTTTCTTCCAATGGATAGTCTTTCCTCCTTTGTCGAATATTAGTTGACCGTAAAGTTCAGGGTCCACTTCTGGGTTCTCTATTCTGTTCCATTGATCTATGTGTCTGTTTTTGTGCCAGCCACTCTGGAAAACTGTGTGGAGGTTCCTCAAAGAGTTAAAAATAGACCTGCCCTAGGACCCAGCAATTGCACTGTTGGGGATTTACCCCAAAGATTCAGATGCAATGAAACGCCGGGACACCTGCACCCCGATGTTTATAGCATCGATGTCCACAATAGCCAAACTGTGGAAGGAACCTCGGTGTCCATCGAAAGATGAATGGATAAAGAAGATGTGGTCTATGTATACAATGGAATATTCCTCAGCCATTAGAAACGACAAATACCCACCATTTGCTTCAACGTGGATGGAACTGGAGGGTATTATGCTGAGTGAAGTAAGTCAATCGGAGAAGGACAAACATTATATGTTCTCATTCATTTGGGGAATATAAATAATAGTGAAAGGGAATATAAGGGAAGGGAGAAGAAATGTGTGGGAAATATCAGAAAGGGAGACAGAACGTAAAGACTCCTAATTCTGGGAAACAAACTAGGGGTGGTGGAAGGGGAGGAGGGCAGGGGGTGGGGGTGAATGGGTGACGGGCACTGAGGGGGCACTTGACGGGATGAGCACTGGGGGTTATTCTGTATGTTGGTAAATTGAACACCAATGAAAAATAAATTTATAAAAAAAAATTAGTAAAGTTAAAGCTGAGCTCGGTACTCAGTCTGATGGGGGACTCTCATCAGATTCCTTTGAAATGGTAATTCGCCAGTCCAGCTTTGTCTGCAGCCCTTTATTTGCTCTTTGTCCTTCATTCCCAGAGAAAACTCTGGATGAGGCACACCCAAAAAGCTCTGTAGGAGAAAAATTAATTTTTGTGTTTCTCAGGCAGTGGCCAGAGAATCCTGAAATTGAGTTAAGGATGAGAGTCTTATTTTGAGAAAATTTAAGAATGAAGAATAAAATGGAAAAGGACGAATACTGAAAAGTGGAAATAAAGGAAACCAGAATTGGAACGGGTTGGAGGAATGGGTTTTAAGTGGAGGCCCTACCCATCCTACTCGTGGTGATGTCTCTCACCATTCCCCCAGGGTTCCTCATTGGCAAAGCAGCTGTGACACTGTTTGAAATTCAGGTAGTGTCACTTATTAAGGTGTGTGATCCTGGACAAATTTCCTACATTCTTGATACTTCCATTTCCTCAACTTTTAAATAAGGCTTCTGATATCTGCCTATGAAGCTGGTCACCTCAGTTTAAATTGTTTGCTTATCTCCATTCCTCTGACCCTAAAGTTCTTTTGTCACCCATCCTTAAATTAACATTATGTCACCGTTACGGAGCTCACATTTCACCTTTTCCAAACCACAGAAATCATTTTCCTTTTCTTAATACCTGTAGGAGTTAGCACTGCTGTGTATATTTCTCAATGTTCTTGACTTACCTAATTGCTATAATTTCCTTTCTCCTAGTGGGTCTCAGAGCCCCTTAAAGTTAGCTTGGGTATTGTCTGCTCCTTAAAAAGTGCAGACAGTGCAAGTAGGCAGTGAAAATAACTGAGAGAGTGTTCTTAAGCCCTGGTTTCATATCAAGGGTTTTTGAAGGTAGATAATAAGGACTTGATGCCTTATTTTATTCCCCGGTACTCAATGAACTTCAATGCAAAATGTGTTAAATTTGAGAAACCTTGAATTTGGTAGAATTCAACTGAAATTCATCTTGGATATATTTTATTTCTTATTAACAAATCAAAAAAATAAATGTAAAGAGCTTGGATGCTCCTGCAGCTGACTGAAAAGAAAGATACTGTCTGAAAACACTATCAGGGGATCTATTTTCAGAATGTGTGTCTGCAGGTAGGGCTTTCAAGATACAGTTATTGCTGCACTCAATCAATATTAGAGAATTTCTATTGCTTCTACAGTTTCATGGCAGCAGAAGTAATCACCACCTTTTTTGATTTGCTTTCTATCACCCAAGAATCAAAAATAAATGAACAGACAATAAACAAAAAATCTATAGTAGGAAGGTTCACCTTTCATGTTAGTTATCTAAGATCTGTTTCTTCACTGCTTTTTATAAAGGAGGAGGTAAAAAAAATCAGCAAGTATTCAATGGCTGGCTTGTGGTAGGATGACTCTATTATACTCTATTTTATTATCATAAGATTCCTGGAAGTATATGTAATTCTGGAATATATACACAGGTTGTGACATCATGAGATCTACCTGAGTGGAAAGGAATAATAAAGTTTAATTTCTCCTTTCTATCTTTTTTACTTTCTCTCTTTAGGAGAGATGAGTTAGAGAAAATCATTAGATCAAGTGCAAGACTTCTCCCCATGAGGTTAAACATTATGTCATGCCAAATTTTCCCTATTTTAGTAGATGTAGACTCTGCTAGTCACAAAGCCATGATTTTCTTTCTATGCTAAGGAACAAATCCTCTATCCCATTGTCTCTTAAAATTATTTAAACAACCTTCCTTTTTTATATTTAAGCTGTATTAAAATATTTTGTATGTGTTACAAGTAATTTTATGGTCAGAGCATAATGTTTTGTGTGGCAGATTGAACTAAATTTTGGTTAGTTCTAGATGGAAAGGGATTTCACATTGTTCACATCCTACAGTTGGGAAACATTGTTTTAGGTCCTCATATCCCCGAATCTGATAGGTTTTGAAACAGTACCGTCTCTTGATCCAGCCAAGGCCAGCAGAACAGTCTGAAGCAAGCTGCCCTTCCTGCATGTTGTGTATGATTTCTTAATGACTACCGAAGACAACTGTTCAAACCTGCCATCTAGGTCTCTTGCTGATGAAGACAGAAAACTCACAGACTCCTTGAACATTGATCCTATTTACATCACATCTACTTTGCTTCTGCAGTCATGACAAAATATATAGGCTTGACTGCCTCCAATATGTTTAATATTTAATCTCTGACTCTGTTTTGGGATTTCTTAGAACATACTTCTTCCTGTTATGTGTCAAGATTCTCATTCCTGTTGGTGTGAAAAAAGAACCAATACCATTGCATATGCTTTAGTTTCCCTGTCTTCTTAGCAACAATATTTGTTCAAAATATTTAAAAGCATCTGACAACCAGAAATAGTACGAGAATTAGTGGTAAGAGAACTTTTCCTCAGAATTTGGAGTCCTTACAAATTGACAATTACAGGGTTTCCAAATAAATTCTCGACAATAGCAAAGTGTTACATTCAGGATCTGTTGTTTTTGTTGTCGTTGTGTGTGTGATTTTTTTTAAATTGGCCTGAAAGAACTTCATCAAATATTCTTAATTAAAAAAATTCTCAATGGCTCAATGGTTTCTTTAAAAATATTTCAAGAACACTTAATGACATATTAAAAAGAAGTTCAAGTAGTTTATAAAAAGATTAACCTATGCATGATCTAAAAGTAATTTATAAGTGTTGAGTGTTTTATCAAACTTAACCATTTTAAAATGAGTTCATGACATTTGACAAATCTAAAACAAGCATGATTTGTCATCATGTGTAACTGTATAATGTTCTCCAGATGATATATTTCATTCATCTCATCTTCTTTCTCATATTGTTCATTTTAAATGACCACATTTGCCTTTATTTGTATTTGCAGGTACTATCACGTTTATCTGTGATGATCTTGATATCATATACTCAAATAGTCAATTTGAAATAATACTAATACTGAATAGTTACCATAAACTAAAATCAGCTCATCTAATACCTGACAAGGGATTTTAAGGATCTTAAAATATTAGGTTGAAATATTAGTATGATAAAAATTTTGGCTATATTATACTTAACATATCCTCAAGGCACTGCTTAAAACATATCAAATTAAATATCAGATTCTTCATAGATGGTAACAATGTTTTTCCTTCCAAGAAAGTAGAAGAGCCTCTTTTTTCTTACAGTTGTGAAATATAAATTATTTATATTTATTCCTGAATACCGTGATCTCACATGTTTTAGTGCTAAAAAAATTTTACATCAAAACTTATGTTTGTAATCTAAACTCAAATCTCCCAAAAGTAAGAGATCTCTTGCTAGCTATGAATAAGCACTAAAAATCTGATGTTCATTATGGTATCCAATCCTCATAACAACTATATAAGGATTATTATCTCTATTTTATTTTATTTTGTAGATGACTTTTAAAACTGAGGCGCAGAGAAAGTAACTTAATTGTACATGTGCCAAAATGTGCCACTAATCATGGGAAGAAAGTCAGACAATTTGCTCTTGAAAAACACCAGATGATAATTTCAGGTGGGTTTCTTGGAAAGCTGTAGATTCATATGACTTACATTCTTATATATTTGTTAATGTATTAAATTTTTTTTATACATCATTAACATGGAGCTGGCTATCCTTTCGAATGACAACCTATTCACAACCTTTCCACTCTTTCAATCATCTGAAACTATTTTTAGTAAGTCTTTCATTAAATAAGAATGATGGCTAGAAATATCTCATATGACTGAACTTTTTCAAAGAAAACTTAGAAAAGACAACAGCCTTCTTCAGAACTTATAAATGATGATCTTTAGTCAATACCTCAAGAGTAACATAACAAGGATGGCAAAACCAAATTATTCTACTTTCTATCCATATAATATTCTAATAATACTAACCAAGAAAAAATATGTTTTACAACTTATTTATATGTGTTAAAATTCTAAAAAAAATTATATGTGTTAAAATGCTAAAATTCATTTCTTAATTTCCTATTCTTTTGTTTATTTTCTTTCCTTTTTCTTTTTTAAACTATAACATGCTTTTTTTTCCCCCTCTGGGATAAATTATATATTGTGTTCTTCCCAATTTATTTCAGGAACATATTGTCAAAATCATTTGACTATAGTACATTATATTCAATCCCTTTTCAGAAGACCTGTCACTAACAATTATAATTCATTGTTCAGAGTGGACCTTAGGCATGAATAGTCAAACAAGTTCCCCAGGCGATTCTAATATGATGATTTAGCAATTTCTTCTCAAGATAATTTCACTTTCCTTCTTTGCTCTGTGGCTGACTTCTAATTTAATTTTTTTATGGAATTAGAGGTTTGTTGTTGTTGTTGTTTTTAATCATGTGGGTTACCAACTAATTACAATCTACTTTCTTTACTTTGGCCAGGTAGAGCATCATCCTATTAAAGCATAAGTTATAATTAGAACACTTTTCTGTCATCATATACTGTCCCTCACTTTTTCACCAGGAGCTTTTATAAGTATGCTGTTTATTTACTATTGTTGTTTGCTAGAAAGCACACTAGAGAGTTTGTTAAGATCAAGTCAAATCCATGGTTCCTGATGGACTAATGGTTAAGAGCACATGTCTGATCAAGGTTTACCATCTCTTGTTTTCTGAGTGTAGTCTTTAAAGTTTTACCATGTACACATCTCACAAATATTATTATTTACTTACTATTTTTAAATTGATTCATTTTGTGAAGTCAGATATGTAAGGAAGCCTTGTATCTACTACTATAAAAAGAAAATACTAACATTGCCATAAATAGAGGATATTTTTTAAAATGAATCCAATAACACAAACATAATGCTTTTAAGTCTAATTGGATACAGCTGTCTGATACATTAGACTTTAAGCCTGGGGCTTGCTTTCTCTTTGTTAAAAAGGAAAATTTAGAAGTAATGGAAAGTGTTAAATGTGTACAAATACAAATGAGCTATCTAAAGTGTACCTCAAATACACAGTGATCAGACATGGATTTTTTAAGGCATGTTATAATGCCTCAAAATCTGGTCTTGAGAAGCCAATAAGACTCTTTCACTATATGAAAAAATATTTTTAGAAAGATATGTTGCTCATTATTCATAAACATCAATGTTCAGAGTATTAGTGCTGGATTTAGGATTCTAATCCATATCTCTAATGTTTACTTCCATAATTCTGTGGATCACATTGAAAAAACATAATGTGATCTTCAATTTCTGGCTATATGGGTAAAATATATAAAGGAAAAGAATCTAAAAGAGAAATAGAAAGCTAAAGCTGGAATAGCATCTGTTCTCAAGGTGGAAAGGCGATAAGGCCTTGGTCATGCAATATGTTGAGTTTAAACTGAGACACTTGCATGAAACCAGAGAACCTCCATGATGAAGTCCTTCTTCACTGGAGGATACTCTAGAAAAAAATATTCCCTCTGGCAATTAAAAATGACAAAAGAATTTGTCTGTCCTCACTTTGATTAGAGGTGGAAAAAATAAATCCCCCCTGAGAATTCATGACCAGAGGTGTTTTCACACAGTCTTAGGCCTGAATTTTACTACTTGTTAAGTCCTTGGAAACCCCAAGCGGAGAACTTATTGTGATATCTCAAGTATATGGAAATATCAAATACAAATTATTTTTAGAAGGATGCACCTAAACCTAGTCTTATATAAATTCAATAAAGAATAACTGAATATGAGCTCATAATCCAAAATTATCAAACATGCTAAGAAGTAGATCACTATGAGTAAGAGTCAATCAGCAGAAACCACCATCGGCAGAATTAGATTCATAAACATTTCTGATCTTAGAAAAATCGGATAGAGCATATAAAGAAATTTTACTTAAGATTAAATGAAAGGAAAAAGAAACTTACAAGTAGTCATATATTAAAAAATAACGGAAAAACAGAACAAAACAACAAAAACATACACAAAATGTCTACAGTAGACATAAAACTATTGAAATTAGTTTCAAACTATCGAAATTAGATCACATAATATCAGGTATAGACACAACTGAAGATACTTTAGTAAGCTGAACTTTTAATCTAAAGTCTAGGAAAGTAAAGGGATAGGAAACATGAGATGTTAGACAAAAATAAAAACATCTAATACATTTTAAAATTCTAGAAGTATAATGAGAGACAATACTTGAAGAGATAAGGCTGAACATTTTTAATAACTGAAGACATGAATTCTCAGACTCAGGAATCTCAACAAGATACAAACAAGGGAAAAATATTGGATATATCATAGTGAATCTGTAGAACTCCAAAGACAAAGAGAATGTCTTAAAGGTTGTTAAAAATAAAAACAAATCATCTGCAATTATGAAGACAACCTTTTAATAAGAACAATAGAAGCAAAATGTTAATGGAAAAATGGCTTCAGTTTACTAAAAAAAATAACTATAATTTAAAAAACTGTAATCTAACTTACATTTAAGAGTAAGATAAAATACATATTTAGATAAAACTAAGAATGCTTACCTTCCATAGAACTTCATTAAAAAAACTTCTAAAAGATGTACTTTAAGAAAAATTTAAAAATAATTATTTAAGGAAAGTGACAGATGTAGAATAGAAGACTATGCACAGTTCTTGGTAAATATGTGGGTAAATTTACACTAACAGGGACACTATAAAAATAGTAATTATTTATTCATGGTACTAAAAATAGAGAAAAAATACCAAACAAAAACACCTCAAAAGGTAAAAAGAAGTATTCAGGTTAAATAATTCTATGTTTTGTGTTGTTGTGTGGGTGATTAGGGTAGCAATAATGATTAGCCTTACACTTATGTTAATATACCTCTTAAAACGTTAAGGACAACCATCCAAACAATAAAATATACCATTTTATCAGCAATGGCTAGAAGGAAAAAACACAAGGGAAGGATGTTCACCAGCACAGACCAGAGGGCAATTTATCACTGCTAAATGTTCTCAAGAAGTTTCCATATTTGCATCTTTTTTTGCTGGGTTGATGAATTCAGCATTTTGACTCTATGCTCAAAGAAATCATCTGCACCTCCTTTCATTGACTACCAGTGATTAGCTCCATAACTTGCTCTGTTGGCCACTTCCACAGCTACTGAAAAACAAAGATTATTCCACCCTTAACTTCTCACTATCTTTTAGAATTTCATAGCATTTAATTTTGACGGAAAATTCTACTTCTGGAGTATAGGCGTAGGCAACAAAGGTGGAAAGTATTTGACTAGTTTTGATCTTCCTAGTCTAAAAACCAATTGAATTCATGAGAAAGAAAATTATTTTTAGACAAATATTTGGTTCCTTATTGTGATTTGTGGTAGGCTGGAGTTGTGAAACCAATGAGCTTACCCACTCATTTCCTCTTAATTATTTTCACCCAAGAGCACTGCCAGTGATTATCTCAAATCTTCTGTTTGCAAAAGTTGCTAATCAATGGCTTTAGGCTTTATCCTTCAGACCAAGGAAGATACAGGGAAAAATGGAGTGTGAAAATTTGCTTCTTCCTAAAACTTAAGGATGAGGCTCAAATCAAATCAATTGCCAAAAGTAGTAACAACGTTATTTTTTATTGACCTTGTTAAATTCTTTTCTTCCCACTCCGCCTTATAAAAGTAATTCATATTTTCTGGGCATGTGGATCAGTTTGACCAACTATTTTCAAGGAGTAAGAGCAATAAAGTGTGACCCATAAAGTCTGCCAATTTTATGGACTAAAGTCTACTAGGACTTTTCTTCTAGAATGTTAGAACTACACTGTTGCTGGATCATTTTGGGTGATCAAGGGACAGAAACCAAATCAGGGCTTTGTGAGTGTCAACACAGATTTGAACAGAATCTATAAAAGGAAGAGTTGACCTTTGGTGACGATGGCAATATGAATGATGCTCATTTATAGGCTGCTATACAAATATTTGGCATCACAGGATTGGCATAGTCATCACAAGGATTCAAGAGGCTCTTCTTTCTGAATGGATACATCTTTTCAGCTATTAGCCTTCCCTAACTGCTTAGCTACAGAGAGAGGAAAGCCGGAAGTGCTGACAGGGCACAAAAAAGGACCAGCTAAAAATAAAGTTTCTTGAAATACATAGAAGCTTGTGATGCCCAGAATTTCAGGCTAGATATAATATTGAATGAATTAGGTTCTCATAAAAAAGCCTTCTTATAAAAATATATGTGACAATTTCACATGCAGCTAATGAGAGAAGAATGAGAAAGGCTGAGAAGAAAGATTGTCTCTTGGCAGACGGCCAGACATCACTGCAGTGAGCCTCTTGTAGCAGCCAAAGTGATGCAGCAATAATTAATGTCGCCAACTTTATTGGGCGGAACTGGTTATCCTTATGTTGGAGAGGTGTGAGGCATATGGGAGGAAAATAGGGGGAAAATAGAGTTACTTTTTTGCTTCTCTTACAGTTAATTAAATTAAAATGAAAAAAAAAATAAAACATATTAATGCTCAAATCCTGTCTTGCTGGCTTCCTGAACACAAATAGAAAGCCCTGCTCTGAATTTCCTATAATATGTGAAGAGAGCATGTTGTTTTTACACATATACAGAAAGAAATGAGTTTTAATGTCTAAATATTATCAAAGTAAATGTGTTACATTTACAGTAAAGGTAGGTTCTTACTTTAATGTGTCTATGGAATATTTTAAAGAGTGGGGTGGGGTTGGTGAATTATAAATCTGGTGTTGATTAGTTTATAAGTTTGCATAAGTGATTTCAAAGAACTTGTGCTTACCTGTTCATTGAGGGAAATAAACAATCCAGAGTAAGAAGCAGTTCAGCTCAGCATGAAGTGTGGGAGTGTGTGAGCACAGTGTAGATGAGGTGTGAGGAAATAGAATCTCATTCCAGAAACTAGGGAACAAGTTATACTGGAAAGGTACCAGAGGTTTGAGAAAGAGACCTGTCCCAGCATCCGCCCAGGGCAGGGGTATCTTTTATGCATCAACCCAGTCTAAAACTGAGCCTGAGAGATAATTTTTGCTAATTACCCTACTTCTATGGAGTCCCTAAACTATGCTTCCAATTACATAGATTAAGAAACTTCCTTTTTTTCTTTTAACAGAAGCAGAGATAATAACAGAGATAATTCCAGCACTGACATTCTTGTTAATTCAAGTACCATTTCCATTTGATGCTGTATGTCTTTTGCTAATGAGCACCAGACTTAATAATTTACAATGAGAAACAAGTCAGATGTGAAGTTGTTAGTGTGATATGGCTGCTGGTTTCATTTATTTTATAAATGGACTATTTCTAGGTTTTAAATTATTTTGTCTAACTAAAGCCCCCTTTTATTTACAAACATACACATTAAAACCTAGGGGAGAAAACATATCTCCTGAAAAAGTAAACTTAAGCTTAGAATAGTCTTGCTAAACCAATCTAGAAAGAAATTAAAACCATACAGATGTAAATCTACATCATAGCATCCCATTCTACTTGTAAAAACAAAGTTAGAGCATAATATTCAGGGATATTTGGAAATGGCATTGTGTTAAATGAAAAATAGTGCACAGAGAAGCCAAATTATGTTAAAAGTTAAAAATATTAAACAGAGGAGATTGGAAGAACAGACACTAAAATACTAAGAAGAGTTTCATTGAAAAGAGATTGATGGTGGATTTCATTTTACTCTTTGAATTTTTCTGTACTTTTCAAAGTAAATATTTATTAGTCCTTATATTATCACATATTCAATTAATAAAATCTATTTTTTACTTTTATTTCATCACAATCACTAATTATGTTCTCATAATGAAAGAGAAAATCATAGCATGATTTTTTGGCATGAAAATCATGTTCCATAAAAACCTTTGATGTAATAGTTTTAAAATCCATTGGTGATTCTTGCCTGAATCAATTAATAGTATGGTGATGATGTCTTAATTTCATCAATCTTTCTGTGTTTATAGATTGGCATCTTTCTCTAAAGAACTTTCTCTTTTCTACTCCCTTAAAGATGTTTTTATATATCCATATAAACTCAAGAATTTATTTTTATTCAATATACTATGAAACCATTTAGGTCATTGTTTATTTTGATATTCAAATTGTGCTAAATTTGGCTGATCAACAGCTTAAAGGAGCCCCTTTAAGCTGGCTCCTATGTCCTTTCCACATCTCTATATATCTTGAAGGGCTTCTCTACCTTCTGTGTGGAATCTTCCAAATATGTACTTTCCCTGTTCCACCCCACTTCTTAAGAAGCTCTTGTTTCTTTAAGTGAGGAATAATATTGAAAAAAAAAAAAAAAACACACATGATCTGGGTACTGTATAGCTACTAGAATTCTAGACTCTGTCAAAGGCATGTTAAGAAATGCATTGTTATCTAGCAGATAGATAGATAGATAGATAGATACAGAGGGTTTTTTTAAAAAAACGAGAAGCTATATTGATAACTCTATTCCTGCTCCACTAGGTTCTTTGTCTCCTTTGTCTCCTTTTCTACTCCATATTGTATTCACTTCTCTCACAGTAAGAACTTAGTTTTCAATAGTATCAATATGTTCTTCTGTTTGCCCAATTTTAAAATACACCAAGGTAGATTTTGCATTGCTGCATTCCTACCACTACAAATATCAAACCTACCATGTTATGTTTTCTCTGTAGATTTTGCTGGTTTTTTGTGGGGGAGAGGCAGTGGTCTTTAGAGTATATACATCCAGGAGGTACCATCAGAGAGCTATGTTTAAACGTGTATTACTTCTAGCCTCGGTAATCAGACAATAAAAATAAATAAAAGGCATCCACATTGTCAAGGAAGAAGTCAAACTATCACTACTTGCAGAAGACATGATACTCTGTAGAAACCCAAAAGATTCCACCAAAAAAATTGCTAGAACTAATACATGAATTCAGCAAAGTTGCAGCATATAAAATCATGGTACAGAAATATGTAGCATTTCTATACACCAATAATGAAGCAGCAGAAAAAGAAATCAAGGAATTGATCCCATTTATAATTGCACCAGAAACCGTAAGATACCTAGAAATAAACCTAACAGAAGAGGTGAAAAATCTGTACTCTAAAAACTATAGAACACTTATGAGGGATTGAAGAAGACACAAAGAAATGGGGAAAAATTCTATGCTCATGGATTGGAAGAACAAACATTGTTAAAATGTCTATAATACCCAAAGCAATGTACACATTTAATTCAATCCCTATCAAAACACCAACAGCATTTTTCACAGAGCTAGAACAAACAATCTTAAAATTTGTGTGCAACCACAAAAGACCTCAAATAAAGCAATCCTGAAAAAGAAAAGCACAGTTGAAGGCATCATGATTCCGGACTTTAAGATATATTACATAGCTGTAGTCATCAAGACAGTATGGCATTGGTACAAAAACATACGCATAGATCAATGGGACAGGAATAGAAAAGGCAGAAAAGGCCCCACAATATGGTCAAATTAATACTCGACAAATAGGAAAGACTATCCAATGGAAAAAAGACAATCTCTTCAACAAATAGTGTTGGGAAAATTGAACAGCAACATGCAGAAGAATGAAACTAGATCATTCTCTCACCATACACAAAGATAAACTCAAAATGGATGAAAGATCGAAATGTGAGACAGGAATCCATTAAAATCCTAGAGGAGAACACACATAGCAAATTCTTTGACCTTGGCTGCAGCAACTTCTCACTGGACACATCTCTGACAGCAAGGGAATCAAAAGCAAAAATGAACTATTATGACTTCATCAAGAAAACACTTCTTCATTGCAAAGGAAACAATCACAAAACTAAAAGCAGCCTACAGAATGAAAGAAGATATTTGCAAATGACATATCTGATAAAGGGTTAGTATCTAAAATCAATAAAGAATTTCTCAAACTCAACACCCCCAAAAAAAATAATCCAGTCAAGCAATGGACAGAAGGCATGAATAGACGTTTTTCCATAGAAGACATCCAGATGGCTAACAGACACATAAAGAGATGTTCAACATGATTCATCATCAGAGAAATACAAATCAAAACCACAATGAGATATCATCTCACACCTGTCAGAATGACTAAAATTAACAACACAGGAAACAACAGATGTTGATGAGGATGTGGAGAAAAGGAAACCCTCTTACACTGTTGGTGGGAATACAAACTGGTGCAGCTACTCTGGAAAACAGTATGGAGTTTCCTCAAAAAGTTAAAAATGCAACTACCCTATGACCCAGCAATTGCACTAAATATTTGCCCAAAGGATACAAAAATATTGATTTCAAGGGACACATGCACCCCAATGTTAATAACATCATTATCAACAAGAGCCAAACTAGGGAAAGAGCTCAAGTGTCCATTGACTGATGAATGAGTAAAGATGTGGTGTGTGTGTGTGTGTGTGTGTGTGTGTGTGTGTGTGTATGAGACTGATGTGGTATATGTATTACTCAGCCATCAAAAAGAATGATATCTTGTCATTTGCAATGACATGGATAGAGTTAGGCTGTATTATGCTAAACGAAATAAATCAGTCAGGGAAAGACAAATATCGTATGATTTCACTCATATGTAGAATTTAGGAAACAAAACAGATGAACATATGGGAAGGGATAAAAAGAGAGAGAGAGGAAAGCAAACCATGAGACTCAGCGATAGAGAACAAACTGAAGATTGATGGAGGGAAGTGGGTGGGGGATGCGCTCAATGGGTGATGAGAATTAAGGAGAGCACTATTATATTATATGTAAGTGATGAATAGCTAAATTCTACTCCTGAAGCCAGTATTAGACTATATGTTAACTAACTAGAATTTAAATAAAAATTTGGAAGAAAAAAGTTTATTAATTCCACTTTTAACTAAGCAGATTAATTCTTCTGTGTGATTATGTTATCTACATTTTAGTGTTACATTCCTTTGTTTCTGTTTGTTTTTCATGTTGTTGCTTCTTTTCCATTTTTCTTTTTTAGTTCGATATTTTTAAAAAGATTTTACTTTTAAGTAATCTCTATACAACCCTGAGATCAAGAGTTGCATGCTCTACTGACTGAACCAGCCAGGCACCCCTAATTTACTTTTAAATATGGAAACTATTTACATAGTTCACAATAAATTATTACAGTATATATTACAATAAATAATTTACAGTAAATTATGTACATAGTTCCAAAGCAAAAACATATAGTTAGAAGAGTTTCATTCTACCCTTCCCCTTCCACTCAATCCTACCATTCCCTCTCTGTAACTCTCTTCTTTTGTATCTGATCGTTCCTTTCTGAATTTCCTTTTATAAGAAATAAAAATCATAAAAATATGTATCAATAAATATTTTATTCCTCCTTTACTATTAAAGAAAACATAGCATAGTAAATATATTTTCCCCACCTTGTTTTTTTCACTGCACAATATAGCCTAGAAATAATGCAATATGATACATAGAGATGATCTTTATTACATCTGCTTAGTTCCAATCTTGTGGATTTAACAGAGTTTATCCAATCGGTTTTCTATAAATGAGAACTCAATTTGTTTCAAACATTTTGCTATTAGAAATATTACTGCAATAAAGATGCCATGAGTATTTGCTTTGTTTTGTTCTTTTTGGAGATATGCTTTACGGGTAAATTCCTAGAAGTGAGATTACTGAGCTAAAGAATAATTTCATGTAATTATTTTTTAGCTATTGGGAAATTCTTCTTCATAATGGTTTTAAGTTTTTATATTCTATCAGCAGTACATGAAAGTATCTGCTGGAACACAATATCAGCAGAGTGTATTGTCAGACTTCCAATTTTTGCTAATCTGACAGATGAGAAATGGCATCATGGAGTAATTTTATTTAGTGTTGCTCTTATTATGAGTAATGTTGAAGATTTTTTATAAGTTCAAAGGCCATTTGCATATTTTTTCTGGAAAATCTTTATGTCATTTGCTCACTTTTTTTTTTTTAAGAGATGGAGAAAGAGGGAAAGAAGGGGCAAAGGTAGAAGGAGAGAGAGAATCTTAAGCAGGCTCCATGCCCAGCAGAGAGCCTGTCACAGGGCTCTATCTCACAATCCTGAGATCAAGACCTGAGCAAGATCAAGAGTTGGATCCTTAACCTACTGAGCACCCCAGGTGCCCCATGTGCTCATTTTTCTAAAAAGTTTTTGACCTCCTATCCTTGCTTTTGAAGCATTCTTTACACATTACAGATAAGGCACGCTAATCTACAATACTGCAAACACTTCCTACCATTTTTGGAAAAATGTCTTTTTTTTTTTAGATTTTATTTATTTATTATGACAGACACAGAGAGAGAGAGGCAGAGACACAGGCAGAGGGAGAAGCAGGCTCCATGGGGGAATCCTATGCAGGACTCAACCCCTGACCCCGGACCCAGGATCACATCCTGAGCCCAAGGCAGATGCTCAACCACAGAGCCACCCAGCATCCCTGTCCTTTTTTTTTTTTTCTTTAATTTGTCTATAGTCCTTCTTAGGTTGTGCAATTTTAATTTATTTTTATTTTGTTGAAGTTATTAATCTTTTCTCTTGCTTCTCAATTCTGTTTCATACCTAATTTATATCAAAAGAAAAAATAGTTTAAAAAGCACAAAACTCATAAAAAGGTCTTATCTTACTGTATGTGCTTTCATTAATTTCAAAGTGCTGAAGTAGTCATTTAAGCCAAAAAAAATTTCTTCCTAATCAATATTTGTTAAAGACGGGTTTTTACGTAAAAGGAATAATCTTGTCAGTTCCTATGAATCACCCACAATTAATGCAGAAGCAGTGTTGAAGCCAACTAAAATCCGGAGCAGATAGCATAACTACATTTCTTGCCTAATTTTATATGTGTATATGTGTGTATATACATGCATAATATATATATAATGCAAGTTTATTTTGCAGTTTTTGACCATTTAGTCCAAGCAGATCATTTACATTTAAGAAAATTTTTAGAAATACCTAAAAGGTGTTGTAGTTAGAAGATGATTTAATTTTGCTTTGTCATTTTACCAATGCCTCAACTCCTTTAATCTACTTCTTAGCCTGAAAAGAAAAAAATGAAGATTTGAGTTATAATAAATGAATGAATATTTTTAAATTGTCAAATAACTTAGCTTTCCTTTTTTTAACCAAAATCACATAATTTTGTGGATGTGTTTAACCTCATAATTTTATGGCCAGACATTATGTTCCCAGGATCCCTCATAACCCATCCATTCTCTTGAAGAAAGGTTTTTTTTTAATCTCTGGATCTCAATGCTTTTATTATTAGTATATGACTAGTCCTTCAATCAAAGGGCATTATTTTGCTTCCCAGTAATAGGAGCAATAAAAATGCAGTTGCATGAGAGCCTATGGATAACTCATGTATGAATATACATAGTGCAAGGGGGAAACTCTGGAAGAGGAATCAGGAGACTAGAGATATAGTTGTGGTTCTGTCTTTACATCTTGAAGCTTTGGTAATCAGTCTGGTCTACAATATGCACATTTGTGAGTTGTGCAACTCACAATCTGAGAGTTGTGATTGATTAAGTATCTCCCAAACTGGAAGCTTCACAATTAGGTAATTGCCAGCCCTCCTCAAGCAGTCTCTATCTTCATGATTCTGGCCTTACTGCTATTTGAGTCTCCTCAATCACCTGTACCTAAACCTAACTCACTTTCCAAGAAAATTCTTTCCTTGACTCCCTTACAAGGCCACAGAAATACTTGTATAACAGACACAAGTTTTGAAATCCCACAATAGTTTGGTTTTATGTATTAGTCTGTATTAGTCTGTCTTACCTGCATACTGACTTTTATAGAACCAACTTTTCTAGGTCAACTACCCAAGGGTTGGCATTTTTGGTTAAATATGTGTGTGTGTGTGTGTGTGTGTGTGTGTGCGTGTGCACACACCAGTGTATATACACAAATAGCTGAAGGCACATTTAGGTATGTAATATCATGTGAACCCCTTATTATTCAGAAATATCCTATGATGAAGTATATTAATCTCTTTTAGGATTAGGAGGGTGTGTGTGACCTGACCTACAAATCTGGAGGGGTTAAACATTGCCACCAGTGTAGTATACTTACTTCAAATACAGTTGAGCTAATAATCATTTTGCTCTCTAAAATAGCTCCCATTAGTGGAGCTTTCCTTCTGTCTTAAGAACCTTAGTGGTCATTCTGGCCACTGGGTCAAAATAATTCTCCTTTTTATATTTCTCCATATCAGGCTTAATTTTAGACAAATGTCCACTAAGGAGAAGTTCTGAACAATAGTACTTGGGAGGATGCACTTTACCATTATACCAATTTGCAAAAGGCAGTTTTCTGTAATTTTACCAAATAATGTAGTAATGGAAGTAAAATGTGATTGGATGGGCTATAACACTCTTTAAGACCCAGAAAAATCACTACATTGATATACATATCTCTTTCTTACTCTTTTAAGAGAAAGTACATTTATAAATCCTGTAATATATCTAAAGTCAGTCATTTAACCAAATGCCTCTCTTCACTATGATCCACACATATATTTTCATTACAGAATAATAAGAAACTGGAAAGATTTCAAAGTTAGCTTGTTTTATTTTCTAACTCTCCATTCTGTATATATTTAGGGTCAAGAACATAAGATCTAGGATCCATCATACGCTTGCCTGGCATCTCAAAAGTGACCTGTTTTCAGTACAATTAGATTTGTAGAAATTATATTTGTGTAAGGCCATTTCCTATTTTAACTTGATTTTTTATGTATGTGCTAAGTTTTGGATATGCATATACATATGCATGTATAATATATCTATATATATCTATATTAAGCAGTGGCTGTATGAAAGAGATATTTAATCTAGGAATGTGGTTTCCTAGTAACAAGAATCACATATAAGTTCTTCAAGAGCTCCATCTCTGCAATCATATGCCTACAGGGTATTAGCAAGGCGAGAGCTTTCCAGAAGCAGTTTCATTTTCTATACAAGACATCTAACAATCAAAGTAGTGGTGCAATTATAGTATAGAAGAGGGAGAAGACAAACAGATATTCAACCAGCAGATTTCTTTAGGTCTGATTCAATTTTAAAAAGTTATAGAGAAGAAAACTCCCATGATAATCAATAATATTACCAAAATGCTGTACATTGTGTAGGGCCTGAGAGGCTGAAGCCATATTTTCAGATCTAGAGGTTAAAAACAATAGTTTAATTTCAAAGTAGGATTAAATAAGTGGGATTTGTAGATAAAAAATTGAATTACATTCATCTTCCATTGTTTTCAAGAGGTTAAAATAGAATAGTTATGGGTTGCAGATATAAAAGGCCATTTGCAAGTAAATTTTAAAAACTTGTCCTCAGGCCTGATATAAAACATTGGAGGCTAAGAGAGACAGGTTTTAGTTTAACATTTACTTCAGAAATAGCAATTATTGATTTTTTTCCCTACGTTTTCTCACCTCCAGTGTAAATGTATTGCTTGTGTTAAGTTTGGAGTTGATCAGGATTTAAAAATATAAACATTGGTAATAGAAAACAATGAGCCAGAAAGCATTTCTTTAACTATGTCAAGCGCAAAACAATGAAACACTTAGAATACTCAAATTCTAATCTAAGCTAAATCAATCTGCTAGATCTCTACATGTTACTTAACCTTTCTGAGTTTTATTGTCTCATCAAGGTAATCTGTTTCAAAATTGCCATCAAAAATCCTATATTACTGCTGTGTAATATGAAGGATAACACAAAGTATTTGATTCTACAAAAAAAAAGAACATTGAAGCTGATTAGTAGCTTTTTCCCTGTTAAGGACATAGCTATGGAATAATGGAAACAAAATTTCACTAAGAGACAGAATATTTATGTCCAGAACCTAGCTTTATCACTTACTATATGTATTCTATTTAGAAAGCCACCAAGATTCCTTTAAAATTCTAATTTTGTAATCTATAAAATGGAAATCTTGGCATGCCACCTGAGAGGGCAGTTAAGAAAACTAAACCAGGTAAACACATGTGAATTTTGTTTTCCAACTCTAGAGTATTTATGAATGTGAGATATCCTTAGGTAAAATCATTTATGTCGAACAAATTCATAAATCCTTTCCCAAGATATTTAGTGCTGCTTTAAACAAGTACATTAACCTGAACAATTAGAGAACTAAAAGGCAAGAGTAATATAATAAACATTAGAAAAACACATCAGCAACTTCAGTAAATACTTGGATAAAGATGACTTGAGAGTCCTGATTGGAATCTTTCAAGTATCTGTTTGTGTGATCTTTAGTATGCTCATGGCATAATGACTAATATACTTTAAAATAAGACATATCTAATTTTTGAAGCTCTCATTCATATGTTGTACCAACATGCACATAATGAAGAAGCAATTTGCATGTAAATGAATTTAATTTTCATAAAATATTTCAAAGATTTACTAGTTCACTAATAATCTGCAAATCAAGCAAATAAATTGATGGAATCTTCATCAATGATGCAAAAATGCACAGTGGACTAATTGATCTGATGCTAACAATTATACAATCATGGACAAATTATAAAATATAAACACTTAAAGTTACTGGAAAGTGACAAAAACAAATGCAAACTGGAAGAGGTTTAACCCTGAAAAAATGGAAACACCCTGGGTGAGATTTTCATTTACGGAGTCTTCCCTTGAGGGAAATCTTAGGTCCACATAATATGCCTTTGATAGAACTCAAGAAAAAAAGTCACTGTCTTATTAGTTTAAGGAGTCAAAAAGTAGATTCAAATTAGATTCATGGATCTAGGAGTAGACAGAAAGTGAAGGGAGAATGCCCAAAAGGAGAGAACCACAGAGGCTGTATGCAAGCCCTCTCAAACCACTGACTCCTGAACTACATATGTGCAGAGTAAGACAATGAATCTCTCCCGGAGAAACAACATCTGGAAAGCTGAAACAATTGTACTGAGATATTACTAGCTGCCCACCGCTGGAGAAACAGGATTGGAGTGTGGATCTCATCATTCGATAAATACATCAGGGTCTCCACTGACAACATAAGGGTCACATCTTAGGAATAAAGACTTCATCCAAAGACTTCATCCAAAGTTTCACATAAAACTCAAAAAACAACAAAGAAAAATAAGAAACAAAAACACATACAAAAACCTACAACTGACCACTCTCAAGGATGCCTAAAAATACTCTCTTCAAAGATCAAGTAAACTGCTTATAATTTATTTGCATACTTGTAGAAAATGCAGCACTTTTCAAAAAGAATAGCAGCTTTCAGATTCTCTACAATACATAATGCCAACTACTAAGAAAAAAAAAAACTACTAAAAAATTCCCAGATCTGTATAGAAATAGGAAATGTGATTCACTAAAACAAACCTACTTATGACCCAGATATTGGAATTAGCTTTCAAAATTTTAATACAGTTATGACAAATACATTAAAGGAAATATAGAAAAAGATGGGTAAAATTAGTGAAAGTGGGAAATTTCAGAAGAGCTATAGAACTGTAAAGAAGAAACAAATGGAAAATGTAAAACTGAAAAGAAATAATATCTGAAAACAAGCATTGATTGCTTGTGACTAACAACAAATTGCACAAAAGAGAGGAGGGATCAGTAAACATGAAAGCAAGTCACGAGAAATTATCCAAACTAAAATATGGAGGGAAAGATGACTGAGAAGTATGAATAGAGCCTAAATGGCCAATATGACAGTATCAAACAGTAAAACATCCATGTAATTAGAGTCCCAGAAAGAGAAGAAGGATAGTCTAGGGAAAAAAATATTTTTGAAGAAATATTGACTGAAAAAATTTCAAATCTGACCCAGAAAAGCAACCTATAGATGCAGGAAAATCAGTGAACCCATGGCAGCATAACAAAGAGGAAAAGGAACGTAGGCACCTAATAGCCAAATTGCTAATAAGTAGAGAAAAATTCTAAAAGGAGCCAGAGGAAGAGAAAAATTAAATACAGTGGGACTGCAATTAGAATACTGCTTATTTCTCTTTAGAAACAATATAAGTCAAAAGAGAATGTAATAGCACTCTAAAAATCACAAAAGGAAAAAAAAAAGCTATATCCAGGAAAAATATCTTTAAAAATTTAAGGCAAAAAAAGAGAGAGACATTTTCATGTAAATAAAAGCTGCTACAACTTGTCACAGAAGATATACACTAAAATATTGCTAATTAAAGTTCTTAGACTTATGGTAAATGACTCCAGATGGAAATTTTTATATATAGGAAGGGATGATGAACAGTAGAACTGGAAAACTTGTAGATAAACACCAAAGGATATTTGTATATCTTTTCTTAAATTCATTAAAAGTAGGTTATTTAAGGGGCACCTAGGTGTCTCAGTTGGCTAAGCATCTGACTCTTGATTTAGCTCAGGACATGATCTCAGCCTGCTTAAGATTCTCTCTCTCCCTTTGCCCCTTTCACCCATCACACTCTCTTTCTCTCAAAAAAAATAATTATTTAGTTACAAATAATAATAATGTACGCAGTGTTTAAAACATATATGTTAAAAAAATATCTGTTAAAGCATGACAAAATAACACAAAGAATAGGAAAGCTATAAATGGAATTATACTATAAGCCTCTTAAATTATATATGTAATGATTAATTATTAACCATAATATAGTATCATTAGTAAAGAATGCACGTTGTAGTCCTTAGAGCAATTTGCAAAAAGATTATCAAGAGAGACACATTTTCTTACTCTAAATTGTAATTTATCATTCCTCCTTATCTTATTCATTTTAGGAAGAATAACAATTTATTTAAGGGGCATTAAATATTTACATGTGATGGAAAGAAATAGTTTTTTTTTTTAATTTATTCATTTGATCATTGATAAAAGTCAAAGAAAAATTTAATTCCTGTCAGTAGACATTTCTGAAGATGCTTTCTGTTTTGGTCCAAAGCATAAAGGGTAAAATAAGAAGAGATCTGTCACAATTGTCTAGAACCCAATATTTTGTACACATTTTATGAAATAATCGTGTTAATGTTAAGTAAATTTAAAATATTTGAAAAGAACAGGCTATTCATTGGTTGCTATTCATATTCTTTATATGAATAGTGCCTGACCAACACTTCTCCCCACTTCTCACCCTTGGTTGTAAACAAAATATTATTTTAGACCATCTTTAATTTTAAGATATGATATACTGAATATGGATAGAATATGAGACACAGTACCTCTTGATCTTTACCATGAGTTGCTATTCAAAATTCAAGGTTAAGGAGTAGAACCAGGTCTCAAAGAATCAAGAAAATAGTTATGATGGATTTAAAGTTTCTTATTTGCTCTAGGTATTTGGAGCTGAGACATGTTCTTCATCATGTCACATTCAGTAAAGTTCTCCATCTGAAGTAAGGAATTATCTCCAAGTGATTTGTTTATGAAAGAGACCTTTTCGTGAGAAAGTGAGCATAATTTTTACTGATAATAGAAATAGGACATTTTTTGGAATTCTCCCCCAAGGAACACTTATCTCAAATATTTGAGAAGAATGGAAGAGTCAATTAAGGACGAAGCGCTTAGGTCAATGTCTAAAGGGCAGAGATATTTAAATGGTTGGACAGAGATTCTTCTTGCTTTAGATAACATTCCATTAAGTAATTGTGTCAACATTACATTTTTGAAGGTATGGTGCCCTGGTACTTATGTGGGAAGACAGACTGTAGGAATAAGTTCCCCATATTTTCTCAAAATAATTTCTAAAAATTGCCCTAAAGGCTGGAGAAGTAGGAGTTTAAAACCTACAGAATTTTAGGTGCAAATATAAGCAATAAGAAAATCTCTAGATAGCTCTAGTAGAATGTCTGATTTTGAAGTTCACAGATTTTGTTGAGCCTACTAGAAAACGTTAGCTGCAAGCTGTAGTCTCAAATTGCAGCTTCATAATTGTTGAGTAAACTTTGGATGGAATGATTTTATATTGTCTGTCTGAACACTGGGAAATTGTCCTAAAAATACTCAGTTTTTGATGTAGTTAATGTGTAATTATTCTTTTTAAATAATTTCTTAAGTGCTTTCCAACTTTTAAGAGTAAAGAAATGTGATTATTGATTATATTCTTAGTGGTCTTAATTCAATATATTTTAAAACTAACCTGTTTTTCTATACACTAAGAAGAAGGGAAAAGAGTCAAGATCTATTGCAATTTATTCCATTTAAAATGATTCATTTATTGTTCAATGAGCCATTTCTACTGCCTCTAATTCTGGCATAATATTATAGTTCAGACATAAGAAATAGCAAAAAATATACAAACAACAACAAAAACTCTGAATCTATAAAGCTGGAAATAGAAGATTTCTCTTTACAGACATGAAAATACAAGAAAAATTTTAAATATGATAAAAAGTCTAATCTTAATTTCTTCAAAGGAAATATGGATGCAGGGGCAGAGAAGTGCTTGCTGATACTTGAAATATGTGCTCATTATAAAATGCCTTTTTAAGACACTGTAAATAATTTGTTTAGATTAAGAATTCCCCCAAATTCTTCCACACAGGCAAAATCATTGTGAACATTTTGGTGGGGAATCTGCTTAGGCTCTTTTACATGTACACACACATATACACAGTATATCTATAATTTTAAGTGACCAGAATATTACTCAGGAAGCTTTTTAATAATGTTATACTTTCCAGTAATATGTTACAGACATATCTCCACCACTCATTTCATAATAAGGTGAAATTTTTCAATAATTGTTCAATAAGGTGAAACAAAACCTGTCTGTAAACCAGTAACTGAATACCACTTGGTAAACGCTGACAGATAGCATTATAACTTATAATTAAAGAAAATGAACTAAAAATAAGCTACAAACGTTTTAGATTGGAAAAATAATTATTTAATTATTTAAAAGTTTTACCTATTACCCAAATGTTTTTATATCTGATAGGTTCACCAGACTTCAACTTGGGGAAGGCAGGGTTAAACAAATGAAGAGAGAGCATCACATGGCAATCAAATGACAAGAAATAATTTACAAAGTTGTGCTTACTTGTGTTACCTGAGAGGTGACATGAATTGCATCCCAAATTTCCTACTGGGGATTTTGTTTTAATTAGAAATTGATGTGGTTTATAAAAGGATATTAACTACGTTGTTTCCTCCGAGTTTCCCCTTGGGGAGTTGACTTATAAACTGTTTATTTTTATTTTTAACTACTTAGCAGCTGTTGTTACAGGAGACCTTATGCCCTACTTGCACAGGAACAGAACTAGTTTGACCTTCTCACAATATACTTGCTAAGTATCCCAGAAATCCTTAGCAGAAATTGTTGTAAGAGTCTCTTGCCTTGTGTTGGTCAGGGGTTTTTTAAAAACGATTGATACAAAGTGGACAAATTTCATCAGCTGTGAGACTTTTATGGACAGGAGTCTGGACTCCAGGTTTGTGAGTGGAATCCACCTATTTTTTTTTTTTTTTTTGTGAATCCACCTATTTTTTAAACAATTCTTTGATAGAGGACATTTTTCTAAATGTCAGGAATATGGTATTCACTCATTCTTTATTTCATTTGTCATTCATTTATTCATTCAGTTATTCAATGACTTAGTAATAATAAACTACATGTTTATCGAGACCCTTTTACATATAGTATAAGAAGAGTGGAATATTATGGTAGCATTTATGGCCTTAACAGAATATGTGGTTGAGACAACTTGTAGAACAAAAGGTTAGGTTGATGATTGAGTAGGAATTGAAAAGCAGATATTGAGTAGGAGTTAGTCAAGTAAGAGGATGTTAAGATTACTTCTCATCAAAGGAAAATTATATGAAGAACTAGAATCAAGGGAAGAGGTTGAAATTAAACTAAAACATTTCTAATGTCTGGGACAAAATATTCTGGTAGGTAAATTGTGAAAGATAAAACAAGTGGTTCCTTGGGCCTACGTCATGAAGACCCATGAAGTTAATGAAAGGGATTGGAGATTTATCCAAAGATTCACTGACAGCCACTGGAGGATTTTATTATAATGTGATATGATAAGTTTTGCATTTTTATATTTTTTTACTTTTTAAAGATTTATTTATTTTTGAGAGAGTGAGGGGGAGGGTGCGGAGAGAGAGACTCCCAAGCAGACTTTATGCTGAGTACAGAGCCCCAGGTGCCAGGCACTCCAGTCACTTTTGCATTTTTAAAGAGCAGTTTGACTAAGTTACAGATAATGATCTTAATTAGAAGATATTTCAATAAACCATATGAGAGAAATGACAGCCTGAATATATGAGGAGGCAGTGTAGATGTAGAGAACGGAGTGACTGCCAGAAGTTGTTGGATGGGGGCAATTATATGGTAAGATTGGAGAGAGCATGCTAGTCAAGGATTTATGTGAGAATAAAGACTTATTTAAAAGAACTGAGGTATAATTTTCTTTCTTTTTTTTTTTTGAGGTATAATTTTCATGCAAGATTTAAAAATCGGTTTTAGAAGTCAAGTTTGAAGATTTATGACAAATGTGCATACCCATATAACCACCACACCAATCGAGGTACAGGCCAGTAAGTTTTTTCATGCCCATTTCTAGTGCAGCTCCATCCCAAAGGGAACTCCTTTTCTGACTTTATCAGTTTACTTTTATTCTTGAGCTTCATATAAATGAAATTACATTTAGTCTCGTGCATCTACGTCCCTTCGCTTAGCAACATTCTTAAAGAATGTCCATACTGAGTTTATCAGTAGTTTGTAATTTTTCATTCTTATCATTTTCATCAAATAGAAGATAAAGTTCATTCAGTAAAGTTAAATTACCTGCCCAAAGTCATATACTAACTCTTGGAGCTGAGATTGGAACAGAGGTTTAACCCCAAGGACATTCTAGTGTGAATACTGAAAATGAGGAAAAGATGCAGTATCAGAAATTATAAGCGGGTAAAATGATTGCTCTGAAGAATGAGATAAGGAGGTAAAGTAGGAAAATACAAAAATTACTGCTGAGCAATGATAGGGCTTATGTTGCAGTTAGAAAGCAAAATATAGGGCAATTTTGTGTGTATGCGTGATTACAAGTAGATCACAACCTGATGGTAGGGGAGATGTAGTCAGGGGTCATTGTTAGGCATTTGAGATAAGTTGGTCTGGAGTTTGGGTTTTGTGAAGCAGTGATGACTAATAAAACTAAAGATATGGCCAAGGAATAGTTAAAAATGGTCAACTTACCTGGATAAGAAAGGGAGTGAAGACTAAGAATGTTGGTAGAGACAACATAGAAGACACAAAGACCTGGAGATCAAACTGTGGTGTGATAGAATAAATTAAATAAGAGAGTGAAAAGGAAATAAAGTTTTGATGAGAGAGAGGAAAACTTGAGTTAATTTTTTTAAAAAAGATTACTTTATTTTTAAATATTTTATTTAATCACAAGAGACACAGAGAGAAAGGCAGAGACATAGGCAGAGGGAGAGGCTCTCTGAGGGGAGCCCGATGTGGGACTCAATCCGAGGATCCCGGAATCATGACCTGAGCCAAAGGCAAATGCTCAACCACAGAGCCACCCAGGTGCCCTGAGAATTACTTTTATTTTCAGGTAATGGCGTGGCGAAATTATACCCCTAAGCTCAGGTGTATGGATGCCGCTAAAGATGAGACGATCCAGGAACTAAGAAATCATACTGTTGAATAATTTTTTATGTTCCAAAGGATAAAAGTGGAACTTAGAGTATAAGTCTATGAGCCACGTGCTAGAAAATTAGTAGTTAGGAGGGCATGTAAAAGTTCTTTAGTCAGATAAGATATGATTCAAAGAATCAGGTTGTCTTTTTTGTCATCTTTCTTTCTCATTTTCTTTTCTTTTCTCTTCTCTTCTTTTCTTTTCTTTTATTCACTAAAGTCCATAGTTTACACTAGGATTTATTCTTTGTGTTGCACAGTTTCATGGGTTTTGCCAAATGATTAAGGTCATATATCCCATATTTTGGTGCACCACAGAATAGTTTCACAAAGCTAAAAATCTGTGCTTCACCTTCACAGCTCTAACCATGTCCTACTCCCAGTCCCTTGGCAATCACTAATCTTTTTGTTCTCTTGATAATTTTACTTTTTTCAGAATGTCATGTACTTGGAATCATATAATATGCAGCCTCTTATCATTGGCTTCTTTCACTTAGCAAAACGCATTTAACTTTTCTCCATATCTTCTTGTGGTTTCTGAGCTCAGTTCTTTGTATTGCTGAATAATATTCCATAGTACAGTTGTAGTACAGGGTTTTTAAAATCCATTTCTTATAGAAGAATACCATGACTGCTTCCAGAATTCGGCAATTACATATAAAACTTCTATAATTGTTCATGTGCAGGTGCCTATGTGGACATATATTTTCAAATAGTTGGGAATATGATTGCTGAATAATATGGTAATGCTATGTTTAGCTTTATAAGATATGGCCAGACTGTCTTCCAAAGTGGTTATACAATTTTGCATTCCCACCAATAACGAATGAAGGTTCTTGTAGTTCCACATCCTCATCAGCATTCCATGTTGTCTATGTTTTGGATTTTGGCCGTTCTAATAAGTCTGTAGTGGTATCTCATTGTTGTTTTAATTTGCAATTCCCTAATAATACATGACATTGAGTATCTTTTTATAGACCTATTTGCCATCTGTTTATTTTCTTCAGTGAGATGTCTGTTCAGGTCTTTTGCCCAATTTTTAAATTGGGTTGTTTTCCTATTTTTGAGCTTAATACATTTTGAATAACTACCTTATTTGATGTGACTTTTGTAAATATTTTCTTTCAATGTGTGGCATGTATTCTCATACTTTTGACTGTCTTTTACATAGCAGAAGTTTTTAATTTTAATGAAGTCTATCTTATCAATTATTTCCTTCATGAATCATGGCTTTGGTGTTGAATCTAAAACATCACCATCATACCCAAGGTCATCTAGATTTTCTGTGTTATTATCTAGTAGCTTCAGTGTTTTATTTTAAATTTAATTATGTGACCCTTTTGGGGTCGGTTAATTTTTGGAAATGATATAAAATTTGTGTCTAGATTCACTTTCTTTCTTTGCATGTAGATGTCCAACTGTCCCAATTCCATTTGTTGAAAGACTATTTTTGTTTCATTGTACTGCTTTTGCTTCTTGACACTTCTTTATCAAATAACAGCTGACTATGTTTGGGTGGGTTTATTCTATTATGTCCCATTGACCCATTTGTCTATTCTTTTGCCAAACCATACTATCTTAACTATTATAGCTTTATAATAAGTCTTGAAGTCAGCCTTTGTCAGTCCTCTGACTTTATTATTCTTCAGTATTGTGTTGGCTATTTGGCCCCTTTCAACTTTATTTACACAATTTTTTAAAGATTTTTTTTATTTATTCATGAGAGAGAAAAAGAGAGAGAAAAAGAGACACAGGCAGAGGGAGAAGCAGGCTCACTGCATGGAGCCTGATGTGGGACTCGATCCCAGGACTCCAGAATCACGCCCTGGGCCAGGCACCCAGGGATCCCCTTCCTTACTCATTTTAAAACCACTTTGCTGATAGCCACAAAATAACATTTGATTGAGATTGATTGAATTCAACCTATAGATCAAGTTCAAAGGAACTGACATCTTAAAAATGTTGAATATTCCTATCCATGAACATGCAATATTTCTCTATTTAGGACTTTGATTTACTTAATCAGAGTTTATAGTTTTCTTCATATGTGGCTTTCCTTCTATGATTTTGTTAAATTTATACAAAAGTATTTCTTTTTCTTGTGGTGAGGGGGAAGGTGTTAATGTAAATAATACTGTGTTTCTGATTTCAAACTTTAATTTTTCATAGCTGCAGTATAGAGAAGGAAGATTCTCACCATTAAGATTTTTTTAAAGATTTTATTTATTTATTGGAGAGACAAAAAGAGAGCCTGCCTGAGCAGGAGGGAAGGGGCAGAAGGACAGGGAGCATCAGACTCCCTGCTAGGCAGGGAACCCAATGTCGGACTCAATCCCAGGACCCTGAGGACATGACTTGAGCTGAAGTCAAATGCTTAACAGACTGAGACACCCAAGCGCCCAAGTTAAGGTGTTTTATAGAGTTTTTAACCAAATTGATAACATTCTCTTTTATTCCTAATTTCCTGAGAGTTTTATCAAACTGAGTTTTGGATTTTATCAAATGTCTTCTCCATCTATTAATATGATCATGTGATTTTTCTTTTCCAGCTTATTGACTTGATGAATTATATTGATTTTTGAATGTTGAACCAGATAGAATATTATATATTCATTAAAAGGATCAAGGTCGGGGGATCCCTGGGTGGCTCAGCGGTTTAGCGCCTGCCTTTGGCCCAGGGCGTGATCCTGGAGTCCTGGGATCGAGTTCCACATCAGGCTCCCAGCATGGAGCCTGCTTCTCCCTCCTCCTGTGCTTCTGCCTCTCTCTGTCTCTATCATAAATAAATATTTTTTTTAAAAAAATCAAGGTCTATTTTTGACACAGAAGTATATTCATGAGATAGTGTTAAAGTTGTGAAATATATAGTATAATCCAATTTTGTAAAAAATAGACATTTAAAAATTTTCACAATAAAAGGCCAGGAAGTATGTACATAAAATATTAGCAGTAGTTATTTTTAAATGGCAATATGTGTAATGAAAACGCTTTTACTTCTGAATATTTTATAACTTTTCTGAAAATAACATGTATTAAATGTGGGAGGTAACAGGGGAAAACAGAAGTGCCATCCTGGTGATCCTGTATATTTCTTTTTATACATTATTGGATTTAATTTGCTATTTTGTTAAGAAATTTTGCATCTATATATATTTTTAAATGGTTTTTTTAAATTTTTATTTATTTATGATAGTCACACACACACAGAGAGAGAGAGAGAGAGAGAGAGAGGCAGAGACACAGGCAGAGGGAGAAGCAGGCTCCATGCACCGGGAGCCCAACGTGGGATTCGATTCCGGGTCTCCAGGATCGCGCCCTGGGCCAAAGGCAGGTGCTAAACCACTGCACCACCCAGGGATCCCTGCATCTATATTTATGAGAAATACTGGTTTGTAATTTGCAATGTTGTTGTCTAGTTTTGGTATTAGGATAATACTAGCCTTATAGAATTAGTCAGGAAGTGCTCCATCTGTTTCAATTTTTTGGTAAGGCTATAGATACTTGGTGTAATTTCTTCCTTTAATGTTTGGTAGAATTCAATGATACCACCTGGGTCCTATACTTTTTTTTTGGTAAGATTATTGGTTGTTGATTTAGATCCTTTAATAGATATTGGGCCTGTTCTGATGATCTGTCATCTTTGTGTGAGTTTAGGTAAAATTTTTTGTTGTCAAAGAATTGGCTCATTTCATCTAAGTTATCAAATTTGTGGGGCTAGAATTGTCCATTACATTTCTTTATTAAACTTTAATATCTGTGGAATCAGTAGTGATGGATCTTCTTACATTTCTTACATTAGTAATTTATCTTCTCTCTTCTTTTCTTGGCTAGCCTGGATGGACGGTGATCAGTTTTATTGTTCCCTTCAAAGAAAAAGCTTTTGGTTTTGTTGATTTTCTTTATCATATTCTTGTTTTCTATTCCATTAGTTTATGCCTTAATTTTTATTATTTTTTTTTTCTTTTCAGGCTTTAGGTTTACATTGGTCTTCTTTCTCTAGTTTCTTTTTTTTTTTTTAAGATGCATTTATTTATTCATGAGAGGCAGAGACATAGGCAGAGGGAGAAGCAGGCTCCTCGCAGGGAGCCCGATGTGGGACTCGATCTCGGATCCTGGGATCATGTCCTGAACTGAAGGCAGACACTCAACTGCTGAGCCACCCAGGCATCCCTTTTCTTTAGTTTCTTAAGGCAGTAATTTAGATTATGAACTTTAGATCTTCTTTCATTTCCAATCTATGCATTTGATGTTTTAAACTTCCCTCTAAGCATTGGTTTTGCTGCATCCCACAAATTTTGATGTTATACTTTCATATTCACTTTTTAGTGGCTGCCCTGGGGTTTGTAGGATACTTTTACAACTAATCTAAATCCACTTTCAAATAACACTATACCACTTCATGGGTAGTACAGAGTATAGCAGAGTATTCCCAATTTTTCCATTCCATCTCTTATAACATTGTTGTCATTTATTTTGTTTATTCATAAATATAATTACTCAATGCATTATTGCTATTATTTTGAACAGTTATCTTTTAGATCAATTAAGAATTTAAAGATATTTTATCTTTATTTATTCCTTCTCTAATATCTTCTTTATGTAAGCCTGATTATCTGACCTATGTCATCAAAAGAACTTCTTTTAACATTATTTACAAGGCAAGTCTACCAATGACAAATTCCTAGGTTTTGTTTGTGTGAGACAGTATTTCTCCTTCAGTTTTGAAAACTAATTTCACTGGATTCAGAATTCTAGATAGGTGAGATTTTTTTTCTTTTAAGTCTTTTTTTTTTTTTTAAGATTTTATTTATTTGACAGAGAGAGAGAGAGAACAGCAGGCAGAGTGGCAGGCAGAGGGAGAGGGAGAAGCAGGCTCTGAGCAGAGAGCCTGATGCTGGGCTTGATCCCAGAACCCTGGGATCACGACCTGAGCCAAAGGCAGACGTCCAACCCACTGAGCCACCCCACTGCCCCTTCTTATAAGTCTTTAAATATTTCACTGTACCCTCTCTTTGCTTGCATATTTTCTGAAAAGAAGTTCAATGTAATTCACATCTCTCTTTCTCTGTAGGTAGGGTTCCCCCCACCCTACCTTCTTTCAAGATTTTTTCTTTGTATTTGGTTTTCTGCAGTTTGAGTATTATATGCCTAGGTGTACAGTACATTTTTGTTGTTGTTGTCCTGCTTAGGGTTCTCTGAGCACCTGGATCTGTGTTTTGAAATCTGTTATTAGTTTTGGAAATTTTTCATTATTATGTCAAATATTGCTCTTGTTCCTTTGCTTCTTTCTTCTCCTTGTATTCTCATTCATGTTACTCTTTTTGTAATTACCTCAATTTTCTTGGCTATTTAATTTCTTTTTATTTAAACTTTTTTTTTTTTTCGGTTTGCATTCAGTTTGAGAAATGTCTATTGACATATCTTCCACTTTATGGATTCTGTCTTTGTCATGTCCAATCTATTGATTAGCTCGTCAAAAGTATTCTCCATTTCTGTTAGTGTCTTTTATTTTATTTATTTTAAAGATTTTATTTATTTATTCATCAGAGACACACAGAGAGAGGTAGAGACACAGGCAGAGGGAGAAGCAGGCTCCATGCAGGGAGCCTGATGTGGGACTCCATCCTGAGACTCCAGGATTGCTCCCTGGGCTGAAGGCAGGTGCCAAACCGCTGAGCCACCCAGGGATCCCTGTTTTTTATTTTTTAAAATTCCCTTCTTATTCTTTCTTAGAATTTCCATCTTTCTGTTTACATTACCTATTTGTTCTGACATGTTGTCCTTTCTTTTTCTATTATAGCCCTTAGTGTATTAATCATAGTTGTTCTTAAATTCCTTGTTCAGGGGTGCCTGGGTGGCTCAGTCGGTTAAGTGTCTGCCTTCTGCTCAGGTCAGGATCCTAGGGTTCTGGGATAGGGTCCTGCATCGGGCTCCTTGTTCGGCAAGGAGCCTGCTTCTCCCTCTCCCTCTGCCTGCTGCTCCCCCAGCTTGTGTTCTCTCTCTCTCTCTGTCAAGTAAATAAATAAAATCTTAAAATAAAGTAAAATAAATTCCTGTTCTGATAATTTCAGAAACTGCCACATCTGAATATATCCTGATGTTTGCTTTGTTTCCTAAAACTGTGCTTTCCCTGCTTGTTAGTGTGCCTTGTACTTCTTTTGTTGAATGCTGGAAATGATATATTGGGTAATAGTAACTGAAGTAAATAGGCTTTTAGTGAGTGATCTGTGTTTATCTGGCTTGGAGTTAGGCTGTGTTTAACATATGCTGTAGTCATGTCAGAGGTTTCAATTTCCTCTGGTGTTCTCATCTTTTGTTTACTCTGTTGTGTTTGATTTCCCTAGAAACTCCTTAAGGAGAGTGGATGTCTTACTCCACTCTTAGATGTAATGCACCGCAAATATACAAGAGCCCTGATGATGTGTGTGCAGTATTAGGGAGAGGAAACCTTCTATAATTATAATCCTGCAATTAAATCTCCATTTTCAGAGAGGGGAAGGACAAAATCCCTGGATTGTGACCTTCAGATGAGTTTCCCAGACTTCTTGTTTCTTCGCTTATCTGAGACAGGAAGGCCAGAGTGGGGCTAGAGTTGGCTTATTGCCCTTCCCCTCAGGTCAGATGAGTCTCTGGTAAAGCAGTTTTCTTTGAGGACAGAACTTGGTCAAGGAAAACAGAATGCTCTAGGTATATTTCAAAATGGTTCCTTTTCCCTTGCTCCTACCTAAAACACAAGAGGAGTTTTCTCCAGTGCTCAGCATGAAAAATTGGTGGAGTTCCTGGAGGTAAAATTAATGAAAGTGGTGGCAGGTAGGATTATGGTTGGGCCCCACTAGTTTCAACTCTGAAGCTAACCTACATTCAGCTTCCAGCATTTTGTCAATTACTGTGTAAGTGCTCCTACCAGTCTCTGGCTCCAGCAAGCAGCTTCTGTTTCCAATAAACCGTGATTCTCTGTATTAGCCTGTCTCTCCAGTTTTGAGGAAGCAATTTACATAGTAACCTCAATTCTCTGATTAGAGATGAATTGTTGATTTTCAATTTTCTCATTTTTTCCCCTTGTGAGCATGGGGGTGACAACTGCCAAGCTCCTTATAGGTTATAGTAGAAAACTACTGGGGTTTTTTTTGTTTTTTGTTTTTGTTGCTTTTGTTTTTGTTTTTAATCAAGCAAAAGGAACAAAGATCTGGAAGTTGCCATACATAGCCAGAGGGATATAGCTCCATTTGCTGTTTTTAAAAGTCTTTTGCAAGAACCTAAGAAAACTCAATATTGTTTTCTAAGTGGCCTGATTCAGTATAGGGAAAACTGTGGAAGTTAGAGAACTCAGAAGAATGGACACTTAATGAATCCCTGTAGTACCTCTCAAATATTAGCTATCTCAAGTGAACATGTGGCAAGTATTAATCACATCAGTCATGATTGAATTCTGTGACAATATTCGAAGTGCCAATGTTCCATGTAGAGAGATCCATATGCTTTAGATACTAGCTGTGCAGGCCGTAGAATTGACACTCTGTTGAGAAAACGTTAAAGTATAAGGTGTATTCTAGTTTAAAAGTTCTCTTCTATGTGGACAGAGTTGTCAGTACATACATAACAGAAAAAGTATGCATGATCCAGTCAGCTCAGAAGTTCTTATGGCGATGAGCATGCAGCCAATTTATATAACGTCCATAAACACACACACACACACACACACACACACACACACACACACACATATATATACATACTATATATATGTGTGTGTATAGAAACATATAAATATAACAATTTTCAAAACAAGAGGTATACAAATTTTGATTCTACTCAAATATTTTATGAAATATTTAGTTTCCCTAGATGATCTAAACAAGCAAGTACATCAGACTATCGGAGTACTAATTGGGATTTCTTAAACAACTCATATCCACCCTGTATTCTAGGGGCAAATCAGAATCTTTTTAGTGTACTATACTGGTGAATTTATTTATGACCCTATTAATCCAGAAGTTGAGGCTCCTTTTTCAAGTCATAACTACATCATTATGCTAAGCACTGATTTAAAAAAAAAAAAAAGGAAACAGAAAAATAAAAACACTGTTCACATTTGAGGAGCACCCTTTAGTATTTCTTACACATAACTTTTTTTAAAAAAGATTTTATTTATTTGAGATAGAGTGTACACACATGAGAGAGAGCACAGGCAGCAGGGAGGAGCAGAGGGAGAGGGAGAAGCAGGGTCCCCCGTTAAGCAGGGAGCCAGATGGAGGAGAGGGTCAATCCCAGAGTCCTGAGATCACAACCTGAGCTGAAGGCAGACACCCAACCGATTGAGACACCCAATCACATCTCCCAAGCCATCTCATTTAATCCTTACAACAAATTTTTTAAATAAAGATTTTATTTTTTATCTGAGAGAGAGAGTGCACATGAGTGGAGTGGAGGGGAGGGGCAAAGGCAGAGAGAGAGGGATAAGCAAACTCCCCACTAAGCAGGGGGCCAGACTTGGGCTTGATCCCAGGCCCCTGGGGTCATGAACTGAGCTGAAAGCAGTTGCTTAACTGACTGAGCCACCCAAACACCCCTGTTTACAACAATTTTTGATGGTAAATATAATTTTCTTCACCTGAAAATGGGGGAAAAAGGTAGTATCAGGATAAAGCATTGCCATCTTAAGCTTGGCCTTCAAATAGTTTCTATGAAATGAAAGTTGGAAAAAATGGCAGGTGATATCAAAAGTCTCATATTTTCCCTGACCAGTTTTCTGGTGAAATGAAAGTAGAATGTAGCCATGATCAAAGGAGAAGAATAGAAACTAAAACTTGTTTAACTTCCACACTTCAAATATAAGCATAACCATGAAGGTGGTATGCATACTGGTTAAAAGTGCAGACTTTAAGTGTAGACAGAACTGTTTTTGAATTCTGGTTCTGCTTATACTTGCTTCATGATCTTGGCCAGATTACTTTACCTCTTATAGTCTTTATTTTCTCATTTATCAAGTAAATATAATATAGGTCAATTTTCTTAATTGTCAAAAGATCTCAAGTGTTGAGGTAGAAATTAATGTATGGAAGATGCCATTTATATTTGAAAAATTGATAAATAGAAGTTATTAATGTTATTGATAAAGAATTGTGGTTTTGAAATTTAGGTTTTGAAAATTACAGGTAAGTTAGACAAAAAAAAAAAAATAGAGATTCATTGCTTCCCTAATTGTTTCTTATAGCATTGTATCTTTAAATACTATTAAAGAAAGAAAAAAATGTTATATTTGCTATTTAATGCTTTTTATTTCAAGGATTCAACAGTACCCTGCATTTAGAAACAAGCTACAAAATACAATGGACTAGGACATCATAAAGCCGACTTATTTTTCTTGCTTTTTTAACCAAATAAGGTGATTTAATTGATTATGTATATGCAGATAATTTAGCATTTGATTTTAAAATTGAAGAATATGTACTTGATTTCTGAAATTTATTTATTTATTCTGAAATTTATTACCTTAATATATTCACTAAGTTGTCTAAAAAGAAAACTTTAAAAATCCTTGTCTCAGCTAAAAAATTAAATCAGTATACAATGACTGCTAAGTTACTAAGCAATCAATTGAGAAAATTATACAGAATATTAAATTCACTCCAACTCATCCATTTTATTTGTGTTCAATGGATGGATATTCCTTTTCCTCATTTATATAAACAATCATAATATGGTTTAATGGGTACAAACTCTGTACTCCGTATAATAAATAACAAAAACTAAAACAATATTTCTTGTTGTCTCTGAATCAAACATAAAATTGGACAAGCACATTTTAATTTAAAGGATGAATTGCCAAGGTGGCTTAATAAAAACGAATCATTCCTTAGACCTTGACATACTAATTATTCCTTGCACTCAATTAGAAAACTACTTTAGTTTAAAATCAATAGTTATCTGTGTAATCAATAAACATGATTTTCCAACATAGTTTTTACATAACAAATGCAATTTAAGCCATTTAATTAAATTGCATCATGTACTTAGTTTTGACTTGCTTCTTTAGTCACAATTAGATAAGAGCTTTACTTTAAAATTTAGTGTCACCTTGTGTTTCACAGCATAATCAATAAATATGTCTTCCAATATTAGTTTTGGAAAATAAACTTTATTATGAGAGTGATTATTTATAAGCTTTGAATTTAGCTTGTCTTTTAAATTAAATTATTACATTTCTTACTTGTTATTTGTGTAGCTAAATGAAATTAAAAAGCGATGTGATCAAAATAATTTGCTAGGAAAAAAAATAACTTGCTGGTACCATGGAGAGAATTTAAAAAATGAAAACCTAGAGGAAAATGTGGTATCTATAGCAACAGACTTAGTATAAATTAGAAAAAATCCATTCACCACTAATTCATCAAACAAAACAGTACACACAGTAATCAAATACAATGGCGACAACAAACACGTATCAGCATCTACTCTGTGTAAGACACAATAATGAACACTACTTGCTAATCTAGTTGGGGAAAAGAGACACACACAGATGACTTGGATGAAGAGTGCATATTGAAGAGCAATGGGATAAAAGGTAAGAAATGTATGAAGACATATAGTGGAAAATTTTGAAACAAGAAATTAACATTTATTGAATGCTCACAACAGTACAGGCACAGGGCTGAATTCTTGAATTCACAAGGCACATCTTCACTTCATTGCTAAGGAAGCTAAAGTGTGGATGGCTTAAGTAATATTGTACCAGGGTGCAGCATGTGGAGGCAGACAATGTCCATCATTCTCTCACTTTGTGATGTTAATTTTATAATCCAGCTAAGATGATGTTTACTTTCTCCACTGTTCAGTTCCTGAATTCCTTTTGCAACTATTAACCAATTATTTGGGAAGACAATGTAATGCAATCCAAATACCTTAGACCTCATCAAAATTTCCTTCTAGATTAAGCATCCATGGATGATTCTTGATTTACTTAATCTTTAATATGATTATGTGGTTTACAAACTTAACTTTATTCATTTAAAAAATGACGGTTTCCTAACACCAGCATTCTCTCCACATTCTCCAATCAGCTTTTCTCTAATGATCTTTTCCCTGTAAAGCCATCACATAAAAAGATGTGGTAGGTTTAGTAGTGGTGAGGGTAGACTGATATGAGAGCTGTACCAAAGGAATGGGCAAATGAAAAAGTAAAGTGGAGAACAAATAAAAGAGCAAAGGATCAGGATGCAGTTGTCCCTGAGAGTGTTTATAATTAAGAAGAAAGAGAAAGTGCAAGAGATCTCAAATAAATGGACATGCTCTCAGAATGCTAGAAGGAGAATCAAGATAATGATTACAGAATTCACAGTACAAGGGAGGTTCATGAAGGAAAGTTCCATCAACAAAATAAATAAATATAGTTCTCAGATCCAGAGAAATAAGAAATGTCATTAGCAGTGGTGATAAATAGAATACAAAATTTTCCCTTGAACAAAATGGGTTTGAGTTGTGTGGGTCCACGTATAAGTGGATTTTTTTCTGAATACTGTATAGTACTATAAATATATTTTTCTTCCTATGGTTTTCTTAATAACATTTTTCTTTCTCTAGCTTACTTTATTGTAATAATACTGTATATAATGCACATAATATTTAAAATATGTTAATTAAACTATTCATGTTATTAGTAAGGGTTCTGGTTAGCAATAGGTTGTTTCATAGTTAAGGTTTTGGAGAATAAAAATTAAATGTAGATATCAGGCTATGTAGGGTTGGCACCCCTAACCTGTGTGTTGTTCAAGGGTCAACTGTATTGGAAAGTGGGCATTTTTTTTCAGAACAGTAGGGTCAGTTGCAAAATTGCAGAGGTTACAGTTGATGAAGACAAGAATTAAAATGTTGGAGTATTGACATATTTTCAGTGAAATAAAAGATAAAAGTAAGTGTGGGAGAGTGAAGGAAGGATTCATTTTGTTTTGTTTTTATTTTATTTTATTTTTTTTAAGATTTATTTATTTATGATAGACATAGAGAGAAAGAGAGGCAGAGATACAGGAGGAGGGAGAAGCAGGCTCCATGCCGGGAGCCCGACGCAGGACTCGATCCCGGGACTCCAGGATCGAGCCCGACGCAGGACTCGATCCCGGGACTCCAGGATCGCGCCCTGGGCCAAAGGCAGGCGCCAAACCTCTGAGCCACCCAGGGATCCCCATGTTTGTTTTTATTTTAAAAGAAGAAAGAGGAAAGGAATACCATGTATTAAAGTAGGAAAAGGAATTGCTTGAAATAGAACAACTGTGCAGAGTTGGGTATAGAAAAAAGCAAAGTCCTCATGTGTCAGGAAATAATGGGATCAAAAGCAACTGGTCATGGATTACAAAGATCGCCACACCTTCCATCACAACTATTTTCCACAAAAATGTGAAATTAATTTCAGGAGAATAAATCCAATAGTCTCCATTCTTTCTATGAAGCCAAAAGTGAGTTTATTCATAAATAGTGTGTGTTGAACCAGTCATCCTGGAACTTAAACAAAGAAACTTAACTTAAACAAAGAATATAATTACTTTGGGGTCCTCAGTAGTAAATTAAGAAACAGGAGAGTTGCTACTGAGCTGGCTTCTGTAATGTGTGAAATCTGTGTGGTTATCCATCTTCCTTTGGGATTATTGTATGATTTAGAACAAGAACAGAGAAAACAGGTATGAGATTAAAAGGCCAAGGATTTAGAAAAAAATATGGCAAGAAAAGGAATAAAATAGAGCAACATGACATTCAGGCTGATGATGAAGTCTTAATTATCTGAGAGTGAATAATCAGGAAAATCCAGATAATTCGAGATATAAGGCAATTCCTTACTATTTATGTGGTTATGTATGCAGATGGCTTTTTACATTCATAGTGTGTATGGCTATGTAGGTATATGTAGTTATAGAAACTACTAAATGATGTAATGAGATAAGATGTTCTTTATCTATGAAATTGCACTAATGCATAAAACTGTACTACATATTCAGAGAGAAGGTTAGTTTTAAGCATAGACAGTTGTGTCAGTGACTATTGTGACTATCCCACCTCATTTTCCCTTTCCTCTCTACTCTTTCTTGATCTTCCATTAATCTCCCATCCAGAAGAATGGCAGGGAGACCACAACTGCCAATTGGAGTCTATAGACTGCGGAAAGTGGTAAGCAACTTTTGCATAGAAGATGTCCCACATTACAGCAGGAATAAAGAAGCTGGAATGGTGAACATACTATCTAAGACTGGGAGCAGAGTTGGTTGATACTCCAAATAGTACTCGGTTTTAGAAAGATTTGGACTCACCATAGATTTGTTATATAATGATAGATGTCATTAACACTTTGGCAAGAGTAGCCCCTTAATGTTCTTTTTGAGCTAGAAGAAAACAAATCAGAATCTCAGTTGGACAGAGAGACATTAAATATTTGCACATATATTGAAAACATATATGTTTGATTGAATAGACCAAGTTGGGAACTAAGTTTAGCGATTAAAAATATGAGGTAACATATTAAAAACACTAATTTTTTTCTTTTTGTAGACTAGTAAGTCATATTTATATTAGGTAACTATGTAGTTTTTTAAACCTCTGAGTAATTTTTTTAAATCACTAATTTAAAATATCATTAGTTTTCTAGTCCAAAGACTTCTTGATACAAAATGTACTTGCTAATTGCAGGCTATCCTTAAACAGTATTATTTAGTAATTGGTTTGTGGGTATGCTGGGGAAATGGTACGGAAAAACTTATAGTTTAAAATTTCAAAATATCACCATTAGCATATAAGAGGAAAATATTGGTCCTGTGGAGTTGAAAATAACTAATGAAAAGTCCCTGATCCAAGCAGCTTCCCTTCCTCTTATTCTCCAACTCAAATTCAGGAATAAAGTTAAATGAGAACATCGCATACACAGACAGGTCTCATATCCTAACAATCTTTCTCCAATACTCATTGGAGAAAGAGTATTTGCATACCATCTAGTGGTAGTTTTTAAAAATAGCAAAAGGTTTTCCAGAATTTTTAAATTTCAATAGAAATAATGTATATCTTTATATTTACCCCATATATAAATCACAAAACTTGTCATTTGACATGTTCAAAAAATGTGAGGAGGGGTTTTGCTCGCTCCTGACACACCCACAAAAACACTACCATCACTTACAAATAACTATTTCATATTTGTCTAGTATTTTAAAAGGTATCAAATGTTACAGCTCTGCAATTGCTGCACCATTTTGTCAGATAATATATGTTTGTTCTTGAAATCCATCATAGCACTAAAGGGAATGTCCTTATGCTGAATTAAAATGTTTAAGTGAAACTTATTTATTTATTTTTTTGCTAACAGTGAACAACAAAATACAATACTCAAAGCTTTTATGCTCTTTCCACAGACTGGGATCATGTTGAAAATGAAAATTCACATAATATCTTCTTTTGGAGCTCATGAACGAGACTAAGGCTAAGAGACCAGCTCTTCAACTTCTGATGAGTGATGTTGTTATGCAGGTCCGTCATATGGTTTATGTCTATATTTTTGAAAAAAAAAATAAGATAACATTTAAATACAAAATGAAGGGTTTGGGATTTTTTTTCTTAGAGTAGCTTGTGGTAAAAGTGTCCAGATCTTAGATCATAGCCATTATTTCCAAAGCCACTGCATAACTTACTGGAAAAGAAAGCAGAAGGCTTGGCTTCCTGATGCATGCAGTGTGTGGTGAAGAGGAGGTGCCTGTGGCAATGTGGCTGTCAGGAACAATGCCACATGTGTTCTGCTACCACAGAAAAGTCAAAGAGGATGGGTATTTCCTAGCACATTCATTTGGAATGGATCTTGCTAAGGAAGGCAAGCTGAATTTCATGATGAAAATAGAATGGAGCACACAAGTGAAGTCCTCAGTTGGGGGCTTACATAATTGAAAGGGGAATCCGCCTTAGAGCTGAGTATATGCTGGGTAAAATGTGCAGGGCAGAAGGTGTTTTCTCTTTTTTTTTCTGCTTAGAGTTCTAATTAGGGAAGATGGGAAGAACATAATACAAAGATGGTCTTGCAACTTTGTGGTGTAGGCTGGGAGCAGTTGAAACTTGGGCTATACTCATTCTGGCTTTCTTCAAAGTTAGAGGCATATGGCATTCACTTCCTTTCCTAGGGCGTTTGGTTCAACTATTAATTTTTGGAGTTGATAGTACACAGTGACAGAATTCCTTGCTAACCTAGAGCCAGCTGAGGAATTTAGGTTACACACAAGACCAAAAACCTATAGTTTTCTTCTGTGTTCAATAAACTTTCCCCAGAAAGAAGAAAGCCTGAAATGAGGGCTTGTGTACAAGTGACTTATTTTGGAAGTCATCCCAGAGAGCAGAAGTGAGGTGGGAAAGAAGGAAACACAAAAGGAAGAGAGAGTCATTACAAGCAAGTGTTCTTGAGATGGTCACCCTTGTGGGCAACTGGCCCTCAATCCTACTGGGAGCCTCTGAAGAGCCACATGGAATCCATCTCAAAATTGTCCACCTGAGGGACAAATGAAGATATAGCACTTTCATCATGAATGGAGTCGGATTCTTCTCAATTTACAGTAAAAGAAGCAAGAGAAATTTAGAGTAGGGAGGACTTGAAAACTGAATTATGGGGAAAAGATTGTGAGATGGAAACAGATCTGAATGTACTACAAGCACCCAAAGAACAATTCTCCCAACTTCCACCCCTCGTGTTCTTTATGGGCTGCCCTTAATTTCCTTTTATACTCAATTATTTGTTTCTCAGATGACTGTTCTCCATATTGGGTTATTTGGGAGGAAGAGTGGAGGAAATCAGATAGGTGTAGAATTCTATAAGATCTTATTTCCCTCTATATTTGGCTGGTAAATGACAGTTATTGAATAGTTTCATGAATGAAGGGATTAATACTGTAGCATATCTTTATGACACTGGCTGACCTACCTAACCCAATTCTGCTATCCTATCAAATTTCGGAAAAATAAAACTCTACTCTGCAGATTTGAGGTTCAGTCAGGATAATCTGAGGTAAAATATATAAAAGCACTCTTGCAACTGGAAAGTACTTTTCAAATATAATTAGGTATGCTCTTATGCCATTTGAGCCTTCTAGTATCTAATATACGTGTTGGTGCAGTCGCATTTTCTGCAAACAGCAATAAAAGGACCTTTTAAGAGGTACCTGGGTGACTCAGTCGGTTAAGCCTCTGCCTTAGGTCATGATCTCTGGATCCTGGGATTGAGCCCCATGTTGGGTTCCTTGCTCAGCGGAGAGTCTGCTTCTCTCTCTCCCAGCCCCCTGCCCCTTCCCACTGCTCATTCTCTCTCTCTCTCATAAATAAATAAATAAATAAATAAATAAATAAATAAATAAATAAATAAAATCTTAAAAAAAAAAAAAAAAAAAAAAAAAGAAGAAGACCTTTAAAGGTTTCACCTAACAGATATCACTTACTTAGGAAACTCAGGGCTTCCCAGACTTCAAACAGAATCCTTTTCTCCCACCATGCTCAACAGTTCTCATTACACAATAAAAATGACAAAGCAAACTGTAGCCTGTCCTGAGAAAGGTTACTATTTTATGCTAGAACAAAGTATTCGGGGGCCATTTGGGAGGTTTCCTTGGCACTGAGGCTGGATGTGTGACAGACTGAAAAACCCTGCTCAACGCCCACGGTGCCGAACACGCCATGTTCTAAATATGTAGCTGGAAAACTTCCCAGATTGTACATCTGCCTCTCTAATTTACACCTCCAAAAACGAGGGTGAGCAAGGAAGAGGTGAGAAGCCTTAATGAACTACTTGGAGCCTTTGCATGTGCTGAGGAATACGTCCCGGCACTCCCTGCAACCTGGCAGCAGAGAGCTAGGTGGTAAACAAATACTTGAATCTTGAGTCTCAGAGATGTCCATTACATTCCAAAGATGACCCTTCCTTCAAAGAGTAACCAGGAATCCCTTCCTTCCCCGCACCCCCCTCCCCCGATCATCTATCAATCCTTGCAAGATGTGTCCTGAGTTCCAACTTGGACATTCACTTGGACATTAGCTGTCAGAATCTGGTCCCAGCATAACTGGGGACTCCTTTTGTTATCACATTTTGGGGCTTCTTCCCCACTCTCTGGCTGCTTCACAGGTAGAAACTATGCCTTCATCAGAATCCAATGTTTACCTCATAATAAAAAGTTACTAAGAGAATGAAATCTTCAGGATAGTGCTGGCAAGAGCATGTAAATCCTAAATTGGCTACTTTAAGAGAGAGGACAAAGTTTGCAGAGATTATACTGCTTACTCTTCATTCTTAATTAATGGTGTTTCTCAGCAGGCCATCCTTGCAGTCCATAATGTGAACGCAATAATCTGTTTATACTTTGGAGAAAGACTTTTGCTTGAGATTCGACTCAAGATAGCCTTTAATATAGCATTTTCTAAATTATAGCATAGAAGGTTATGCTTGCCTTGTCCACATCATAAGCACTTCTTTATTTTTCCATGGGTCCATGGACCCCAGATAGACTATGGATAGAATTCAATGTGTTCATGAATGTGGATGAAAAAAATTATATCTTCAACTTTGCTAACTGCTACCTGAAATTCAGTATACCTTTAAAAAATAAATGTAGGCTATAAATCTCAGTATTATTAGCAGAACCTATGATTCTTCCAATACCACAGATATTTTCATAACAGGTTATAGTTTTTACAGATGTCTCAAGTAATATTTAGATACTTCACATCTTTTAATGTTATTTAGTGCACTACTAAATAAGTACATTTATTAGTACATGAAAAATGTAATTTAAATAGATATTTCCATATAGTTTGTTCAGTTACAATTCTATGTATTTTAAGTGTTTAAAAATATTATTCTGTGAAAATCTCATCAGACTGCCAGAGGGGTGTGAATAAAAATATGCTACGATTTCCTGTAAAACCTACATCATACTTTCTGCTCCGTGAAGCCTCCACAACATCCAAGGAGAGCTCAATACATCTGTCTTTGCACATTCACTGCAATGAATTTGCAGAGCATAATTGGCACTTCTCATGTCCACTCATGTCCAGCTCCTCCTTCAGGTTGTGAGCTTTTGGATGTAAAGAGACATTCTCTCTAGCGTAATGGCTCTAGCATAAGTGGCTCTGGAGCTGGACTGCTTGGGGTCCAGACCCAAGATGACTGGCCTGGTCCCAGCTGCATCACCAAATCCTAGATGCATCAGCTATTAGCACTGTGACACTAGACAAGCTGCTCTGATTTTCTCAACTCTGAAGCAAAGATAAAAGTATGTATCTCCTGCATTTGTTCTAAAGATTAAATGAGTGAAATGCTTAGAGAAATTCTGGGAAATATTGAGTATTTCAACAGACGTCAGCAATCATTACCTTCATCTTTATTAGCAGTAGCAGCAGCAACTGCTGCAGCATCTTCATTAGTGGTGTTGTCCTAATGTGGTTCAGTCTGCTAATGTAGTAGAGGTAGTAACATCTTTGCAAATTCGGAGTCTAGCACAGTACCTGCCTGGTATATATTAAGCATTCAATTAATGTTTGGTTGAATAAATGAAATAATAAATGAATTTCTTTTTGCTTTCAAATAATAAATAAACATATGTACATTTTCTCACATCTTAATGGCCAACCTCTGGACGGAAGACAGAAGTGTGTTGTCTTTGCTTATATCTATGTCAAATGAGCATAAAAAGAATCTGAGCCAATTGTCACCTCAGACATTAGCATTGATAAAATCACATAATTGTTTACATTTGTGAAAATGTAAAATGAAAATATCTTTTAAAAGTTTTCACTATAATAAGATTTTGAAACAAAAAGAACATAGATACAGATATGAGATTTAAACACCTTTCATGGAGAAAAGGCATTTCTATGTTTTATTGTGAAGAAACAACCAAGAAATGTTCAGAACTTCAAGATGCAAGATACCCCCCCAAAAAAGTTGTATTTCATTTTGTCATTGTGACTTATTCAAAATAATTGTTATGTATGAGATGATGCAATTCAAGACATACACATTGACACATTTCTATACAAGAAAATGAACTTCTCAAAGGTTTTTTTTTTTCTTATTTATTCATGAGAGAAAGACATAGAGAGAGAGAGAGAGGCAGAGACACAGGCAGAGGGAGAAGCAGGCTCCATGCAGGGAGCCCAATGTGGGACTCAGTCCTGGGTTTCCAGGATCATGCCCTAGGCCGCAGGCGGCGCTAAACTGCTGAGCCACTGGGGATGCCCAAACTTCTCAAAGTTAAAAGAACTTATGTTCCATTTTGTGCATCATGAAGTAATATCAATCAGATGACAAGTTGCCATCATTCCACAATTTTTTTTTTCATCATTCCACATCTGACTTTCAGAAGACACTGGCTGAATTTCTGTGATTCAATGAAGAAAAAAAAAAAAAAAAAACCTCAAATTTAACCAAAAAAAAAAAAAAATAGCGTATCAAATATATCTCGAATTATACTGCTAATCCTAAAACTCAGGTATTAATTTCAAAACACCAAGTTTTGAAATGAAGTACTTCACCTTGGTGCTATTTATTAGTACTCCTACCATTTTGTATCATTTTAAAAGACAAAGTTACATAAGAATGTATATATATTTTCTTTCTCAAATATATAATCATACTTGCCTTGAAACTGGTACACGACTGGTAAAATTTTTCTTGAATATTCACACAGGAAATCTTTAGTTAACATGACTGGCCCACATATTTTTAATAGGTTCTATGAACAATCAATTCATTCAATCAACTGAAGTAAGTTTAGCAGAATGTGCTATGACATAGTTTTTATCCCTCATAGTATACCTCGCTACCTCCAGCCCTTGATGTTTGAACAAATCATTTTAGGGAAAATCCAAGTCAATGGTTCTCCAACTGTGGTCCCTGGGCTCTACTAGCATCACATAGGAACTTGGTAAATATAAATTTTTGATGTCCATTCCAGATACTGAATCAGAAACTCTGAAAGTGGTGCCTAGCATTCTGCATTTTAACAACCCTCCAAGCGTACCTGAGGCATGCTGATATTTAGAAAGAGTTACCTGAGGAAAGAGTATGAAATCTACAGCGTACTGAATTATTTCTTCAGCTTCTTTGTGGTTAAGATTAAAAGGATATCTGCACCAGAGCTTGCCGAATGAGAGCACAGTGGAAATAGAATACCCCAAACAACACAGAAAATCAATCTTTGAAATGGTGCATCAGAACTGAACATAGTAAAAGGACCTCACATTATAAGAAAAACTGTACAACTCTGACCCCAGAGTGTTTCAAAAGAATCTTAAATTCAGAATGTGAAGAAGGTGTAGACTGAAACTTAGATGCTTGTACTCAAGAAAAATGCAGCAGCTAAGTCTAGGAATAATTAAATATTAGTTCTGGTTAATAATTGTGCATGTGCATTTCCCTTTTCTCTAGAAAATCTATTCATAAATTATATGTATGTCAAAATAGACAACATATTAGATTGATGAATTATGATAGGACTTAAAGGGCGACAAGTCTGTATTAAACATATAAGTTAGAGTTGTTTACTGGGAGCATTCTCAGACCCTTTGATATCATAAAACTCATTATATAATTCCAAGAGGTACACAGACTAGCTTGATTTTTTAAAATCTTAACCACTATGTCCTTTTGTTTACATAGAATTTTGTTGGAATCCTGGTTTCGTTGAATTTCCTTCAGTAAATTTGCTTAGATAAACAACAACAGATTTATCTTGGGTCATTATTAAGAGCGATAAGGATGCAAGAGATGGAGATAAGGCACTTTCCTAATTACCTAAGCTTTATGGTCTAACTTCAAGTAGAACAAAAATAGCCTCATCTACACTGTCTTTTCATTGGCATTTCTATCCATTTGACTTGCTCATTTGTGCTTAAACTGTGGAATCCAATCAGGAGCTTCCCCAGGCAAGTGGGGCCCTGAACAAGATGGCCTAAGGAGTATAAGGGGCGAAGTTCCTTGGCAGGTACAGTGATCCGATGCCCTGTCTCTGCGAGTGCTCAGAGTGCCTCATCAATCATTTTTTTCCAGTAGCCTCAGAAAAAAGCTGAAGTACCCAATGGGGCTGGGCCTCAGATCTTCATCATTTCTTTGGTTCAACTGAACCATAAAAATGTCTTTGTTAATAAAATACTTGTTCATTAATTAATAATATGAACTATTCTGACTTAGATAGCCAAGTTGTTGTAACAGAAAAATCATAAAATATTTTTAGTCTACTTCTCACGTGACTCATAAAACAGAAAAAAAAGGGGTGCCTGGGTGGCTTAATCGATCAAACATCTTACTCTTGATTTCAGTTCAGGTCTTGATCTCAGGGTTGTGAGGTCAAACCCTACGTTGGGCTCCATGCTGGGTATGGAAACTACTTAAAAAACAACAACAACAACAAAAATAAAACAAAGCAAAATCAAATTAAATGTCCTTTAATGAATACCTCATCACTGTCTCCACCAAACAAAACAATTTTGGAAAACATATGTGATGTTTTATATAATATAAACTGAACTGTGCTTAACACTATCACATTTATGGAATAAAGGTTTACTTATGAAACTTTTATTTTCATGGCATTACAATGACATCCAGTGGCTGCCTCTTTAAATAATATGTATTTAGATACCTTACACTTTTCAAATAGAGGGTAATTTAATCTTGTTCTGAAACTTGTTCTCTCTGCATTTCCAGGCTCTTATATAAGAAATCTCGTTTCAAAGGTCACCCCACAGGAAAGATAAAGTTTGAATAGGAAGAGTTGTATAGTGAGCAAATTATTCCCAGCTTCATTCCCTCTTCATCGTGAATTCACCCTAAGGGGGGAATATGACAATATAGTTTAATTTCCTCATTTTTAGTTCTCCTTGAGGCCACCTTTCCTTGTGGGTACCTAAAGGGGACTTCAGGAGGGCTTTGTCCTCTGCTGTTTTAATTTAATTCATATTGGTTAATTATTTACCTGTGACTCAGCCTCAGCTTAGACCCCAGCTATTTTCCTTACAGTCATTTATTGCTGCCACAAAAATACTCTTAGAAAGCCTTGGGATAGCCTTAACTTATATGCCCTCAAACAATGTATTTTTAATTCTTTTTTCTATTTAGAGAATTTTAAAGGGGTTACCTTAGCAACTGCTGTAATGTACATATTCTGCTGGGATTTTGTTAGTCTGACTTTTTATAGCAATGCAATGTTAGCAGAGCACAAGAATGTGGGCACATTTCTTTATACAGCAAACTTTCAATCTAGCTCATGGATATGTTCTCAGAGAAATCTGCCTTTATGACTTCACAGTTTTTCCATAATCATGATTCACTTGGTTTTTTCCTTAGAATTTCAAATAAATTGTACTTCTTTTTTCAAATAAAGAAATTGGATGTGGGAAGAGGATGAGATGATAGAAGGGATAAAAATTGGAGCTTTTGTTAAAATATTAAGGATAGAACAATAAATTAGTGGAAATATATAAAATGATGGATAAGACTCATGCTTATAAATCATGTGACTTTGAAAGCAGAAAAAATGGTGTCAAATTCTTGTGTAATAGGAACTCAATTAGGCTCTGAGCTTACTTGGTTAATGATTAAAAAGCCAAATAAGAGGAAGAGGGAGTTAGTCATATTTCAGCCATTTGCAAACATTTTACAATATAATATACAATACCGAAAAACCTTATATATATTACATTATGTATGTAAATTATGTGTATAATAGAATATAAACCACAATATGCTTTAGGATAGAAAATATTTTAACTCTGTAATTTTCACTTACCAAAAAGATCACACCGTGGGGAGATATGGATCAAAGGGTACAAAGCTTTAGTTATGGAAGATGAGTAAGTTTTAGGAACCTAAAGCACATCATGCTGATGATAGCTAATAATACTGTATTAATTATAGGGATGCCTGAGTAGCTCAGTGGTTGAGCATCTGCCTATGCTAGAGCCCCTGGGTCGAGTCCCACATCCCTGGCTCCTGGCAATGGAGCCTGCCTCTCCCTCTGTCAATGTCTCTGCCTCTCTCTGTCTCTCATGAGTAAATAAATAAAATATTTTAAAAATACTGTATTATATACTTGAAATTTGCTAAGAGACTAGATCTTGGGTGTTCTTACCACACACACTCATAAACACACACAAAAGGTAAGTATGTGAGGTGATAGATATATTAGTTAGATTGACCGTGGTAATCACGTCACTAGTATATATATTTCAATATATCATGTTGTATGCATTAAACTGATACAACTTTTATGATAATAAATAAATATCCTCAAGTTTTAATACTTAAGCTATTTAAAGAGCTGATAATACACACAGTAAGACCTTAGTTTTCTATTTTTGTTGTAACAGGGGAATGTAGTATTTTCTATAAATGAATTTGTATAAAATTTCATTTGCTAAATGCCAAAATGATATGTGGGGGATAGGCAGGAGCATGTGTGTGTGTGTGTATTTAGTGGGAATGCCTCAAATATATTACACATAGTCTTGTTTTGGTCTAAAGCCTTTGGTGCTGCCCTGGTGGGACATTGAGAGTCAGATAAAAATAGGCCCTTGAAGAAAAATTATTCTCAAGGCCCAACTCTGGTTTGCTAGTCAGCTAACTCTTTTTGTAAGAATGATAAAAGCCTTCATAAGAGAAGTTTTAAAACATAAACATTGTCCTAAAGGAGCTAAAAATAGAGCTACCGTAAGATTGCATACTGGATATTTACCCAGAAGATGCAGATGCAGTGGAACAACAGGACACCTGCACCCCAATGTTCACAGCAACAATGTCCAAAATAGCCAAACTGTGGAAGGAGCCACAATGTCCTTTGACATATGACTGGATAAAGAAGATGTGGTCTATGTACACAACGGAATATTACTCAGCCCTCAGAAAGGATGAATCCCTACCATTTGCATTGATGTGGATGGAACTGGAGAGTATTACACTGAGTGAAATAAGTCAATCAGATAAAGGCAGTTATCATATGGTATCACTCATATGTGGAATATAAGAAATAGTGAAAGGGAACATAAGAGAAGGGGGAAACTGAGTGGGGAAAATTTAGAGGAGAAAACAAACCATGAGGGTCTCCTAACTCTGGGAAACAAAGGATTGCAGAAGGGGAGGGACAGGATAACTGGGTGACAGGCATTAAGGAAAGAACATGATGAGATGAGCACTGGGTGTTATACAATATGTTGGCAAATTGAATTTAAATAAAATTTAAAAAATAAAAATAGACACTGTAACTAATGAATATATAAAATACATATTTGGTATAATATATATTAAACAAATATATATGTACATATACATAAATCCTTATCAATCTTGTCTGTCTCAATCCTCTTCCCACTCTATTTACACCTCAAGCTGAATAAATACCGAAGACTTTATTGGATATGTTTGTAATGTACTGTGTTATGAAGTGATTTCACTAAAATACAAATAAAGAGCTGGCTTCTAAGTTGTGTTGATTTCTTAATGGTTTCTGGGCATAGTTTTCTCTATCAACCATGTTGCACACTAGAACTAGTGACCCATTGATGAACTGTTAGATTGGGAGGGCCATTTATTCCCTACACTGAAGACTATAGAATTGTTTGGCTTGTAAAGTATTTATTACCTCGTTATTCTATTCCTTGTTACTTTTGCTACCATCACTTTTCTCAGCCTCTAGCAATGTCTCTCTCCTCAGTTCTATATGCTATCCTGATATAGACTGAAGAAACAGAATAAATCTGCTTAAAATAAATGTAATAAATATTTGTTAAGCAGAATCTTGTGGATGATTGCTATAATAAGCAAATAACAGCATACCAAGATAACTAAAATATAGATATATGATATATGAACTTTCTTTAGACATTTTTTACGACTCACAACAAAATTAAAAGGAAGGTACAGAGATTTCTGAAATACTGCCTGCTCCCACACATGCACAGCCTCTCCCATTATTTATGTTCTCCACCAGGGAGGTACTTTCATTACAACTGATGAAACTATATTAACAGATTATAATTATCCAAAGCCCACAGTTTACAGTACAATTCACTCTTAACATTGTACATTCTATGAATTTGGACAAGTGTATAATGAAATGTACCCATCATTATGGTATCATAGAGTGTATTTTAACTGCCCTAAAAAGCATTAGTTGCATCCATTCCCCCCCTCCCCAATCCCTGTCAATCATTGACTCTTTTTTTTTCTTTTACTGTCCCCACAGTTTTGCCTTTTCCAGAACATCCTATAGTTGAAATCAATCCTTATGTTTGCCCTTTTCGTATTGACTTATTTCAGTTCGTAAATATGCATTTGAGGTTCCATGCCTTTTCATGGCTTGATAACTTATTTATTTATTTATTTATTTATTTATTTATTTATTTATTATTTTATTTACTTATTCATGAAAGACAGAGAGAGAGAGAGGTAGAGCCATAGACAGAGGGAGAAGCAGGCTCCTCATAGGGAGCCTGATACGTGACTTGATCCCAGGACCCTGGGATCACTACCCGAGTCAAAGGCCGCTGAGCCACCCAGGCATCCCAATAACTCATTTATTTATATTATTGAATAATACTTCACTGTCTGGACATAATCGAGTATATTGCTCCATTCACATACTGAAGGAGATCTTGGTTGCTTGCAGAATTTTACCATTAATAATATGGCTGCTAAAAAAAAAATAAAAATAAATGAATATGGCTGCTATAAATATTCATGTGCAGATTTTGGGTAGGCATAAATTTTCAAGTGGATCATGTGGTAAGAATATGTTTAGTTTGTAGGGAACCACCAAACTGTCTTCCAAAGTGACTGTACCATTTTGCATGGTACAGTAGCAGTGAATGAGAGTTCCTGTTGCTCCACATCCTCACAAGCATTTGGTGTCATCAGTGTTACAGATTTGAGCCATAGTGTTCCAGATCTCATTGTTTTCATTTGCATTTGCCTGATAACATCTGATGTGATCCTTAGACTTGTATGGTCTATATTTTCCAAGATATTGATTTCAATCTCTCTGCCCCCACTTCTCGCTCTCTCATCTATATCTTTCCAGTTACTTCATCAGCATCACCTTTAATTCCCTTGTTTCAGAAATCTCATCTATCCGTCAGTACACAAAATTTTTTTTTAAATTTTTATTTATTTATGATAGTCACACAGAGAGAGAGAGAAGCAGAGACATAGGCAGAGGGAGAAGCAGGCTCCATGCACCGGGAGCCCGACGTGGGATTCGATCCTGGGTCTCCAGGATCACGCCCCGGGCCAAAGGCAGGCGCTAAACCGCTGCGCCACCCAGGGATCCCAGTACACAAAATTTTGAGTGCCTGTAACAAACTCCAAGGTGGTTGAGAAATGTAAAATTTTTTGTCAATTCGAGGATTCCAACTTGAGGACCTCCCAGTATATTGACCTTTGCATAAGTACCAATTGGGATGATTATAGGGTAAAAATTCTCAGAATTATTTTAAAGTCTGTACTCTTCCTCAAATTTAAAATTTTATCAAGTCTTGTGAAATAACCTCTTTACTGATTTTTACACATGTATCTCCTATATATTCCTTTATTTTTATTCCCACTTGGATTTTTTTTGTACCAAGAGAAGTGGCTGAGAATGGTGAGATTGGCCAGGGAAAGCATCACAGATGGTGGTGAACTCTGGCCATTGGTCCATACTGCCTCACTGGAAAAGCTCCAGCACCTCAGAGTGCTTTTTATTTTTTTTTATTAAATATTTTATTAATTTATTTGTGAGAGAGAGGCTGCTCAGGAGGAAGAGCAGTGAGAGAGAGAGAAGCAGACTCCCTGCTGAGCAGGGTGTGGGGCTCCAATCCCAGTACCCAGAGCTGAAGGCAGATGCTTAACGAAACTGCCCCACTCAAGTGCCTCTGAGAGTGCTTTTTCATTTCTCTTTGTTCACACTTCTTTTACAGAAAGTCGGACTTTGTTGCACTGTGAATTCTGGATCAACTCCTTATAATTGGAGAAACTCATAAGAAAACTGAGGTTTACCATTTACGTGCATGTAAATTTACATGTATGATTTAATAGACCAGTTAAAGAAATAGTAGAGAATTAATATTTTCATTTTAAATTCTTCCCTGAGATTTGCATCTTGAACTGACTAAAGGGTCTGTTATTCATGTAATAGTGTGTCGATCCTCCTCGAGCTAACCTTTACCTGTTTTTCCATTCTCATTTTTCTTGAAATCCCTGTACACCAGCTATAATTAAGCTAAAGCGTTGCTAGTACATGTTCTCCATACTTTCTTACCTCCATGGATTTGGTCATGCTTTTCTCTTGCCTGAAATGCACACTTGACCAATCTACAACCATCAAATTCAGGTTTTCTTTCCAATTTCAGCCTTTCTTGATGTCTCCAGCTCAATTTTCTCCTAACTACTATGTTCCAAATATACTTTATCTGTACTCCAGCAATGAATTCTTATTATACGATAATAAATATTTTTATTGAACAATATTATAGAAAAATACAGAAATCACTTGTATGGCTTGAAGAATAAGCACCAAGTTGACAATGATATAAGCAATCTGTATAGCAAGAACTAATACAGTACCAGGGTCCTGTAATCCTCCTTCATGTCACTTCCAAATCATTGTTCCCACCCTTGTTGCCAAAGTCAACCATTCAAATACCTGACCTCAGATTTTAGTTCATCATTTTTATAAACTTTATATAATAATGGAATCATACTGAATGTATTTTTGGCTTTGGATTCTTCAATTGCTCTGAATCCTCACCAACAGTTAGAATTTTCAGTGTTTTAAATTTTACCCATGTTTGGTGTCTTATTATAGATTTATATTTTCCTAATGAATAATGAAATTGAACAAGTCAGTATACATTTCCTGGCCATTTGAAATTTTTTTTCTCCACAGTGCCTGTGCAAGTCTATTGCTCAGTTTTCTATTGGCTTTATGTCTTTTTTGTTATGGATTTATAAATGTTCTTTATATATTATTCAGTGAGGCCTTTGCCAGTTATAGATTTTCCCACTCTCTGGGTTGTCTTTTCACTCTATTTTTTTTTTAACTGTGCTAAAAAACACATAACATCCTATCCTTTTTTAAATCTTTTAACACTGTATTTAGTTGACTTAGGAATGTGTAATTGTAATGATCATTACTTTTTGTGTTGCATTTTTAAAACTTAACCTAGCAGAAGTTCATAAAGATATGCTTCTATACAACATTCTCAAGGTTTTATTATTTTACATTTTATATTAAAGACTTTAATCCATCTGGCATCCTTGAATTTAGTTGTAGATGTTATGTGAGATGTTAATCAAAATGTGTTTATTTGCTTGTATATTAAACAGTGTTTATGCAATGCTATATTATAACTAAGGTTTCCTATACATGTGAATCTGTTTCTGTATTCTATTGTTACGTTTGTATACGTAGTCTATCCTTTTGTCAATACCATGTTTTCATACATACAAAAGGACTGTTAGGATTTTGCTTAGGATTACATTAAATCCAGGAATATACTTGGATAAAATAAATATATTTACATAATTGAATCTTCAGGTACAAGAACATACTGCATACCCCACTGATTAAATTCCTTTAAACCTAGCTTACTAATGTTTTAAAGTTTTTCATGTAGAAGTATTGCACACCATTTGTTAGATTAGGTACTTGCTTTTTGTGTGTGTGGTTGTGGTGGTATATAGCAATTAAAGTGAGCTTACCTAATTCACTAATTCTAATACTGTATTTACACACTTATTTTTTATTGTAGTAAAATACACAAAATATTACGATTTATAATTTTAACCATTTTTAAGTGTGTGGTTTAGTACTAAAAAGTACCTTCACATTGTTGTGCAACCAATCAAGAACTCTTCCATCTTGCAAAACTAAAACTCTATGCCCACTAGGCAACACTTCCTCATTTATCCTTGCCCCTAGCCCTTGGCAACTACCATTGTACATTCTCTATGAATTTGACCACTCTAGATACCTCATATAATTGGAATTATATGTCTCTTTTACCTCGTATAATGTCTTGAAGGTTTACCCACCTTGTAGCAAGTGTCAGAATTTCTTTCCTTTTTAGGCTGAATAATGTTTCGTTGTATGTATATCCTACTTGAATTTGTTTATCCATTCATCAATTGATGGACACTTGGCTTCCTTCCATATACACTTATTTTAAAAATTTTAGATATATAACCATGCCTCCAACAAATAAATAATTTTATTTTTCCCTTTTTAATCCTCAACTTTTTCTTTTGCTTATAATATTGTACTAACTAGGTTCTCTTTAAGAAGGTCACATATTTTTTCCTTTGTCCTGTTAATGATGTGAATGACATTATTTATCTTTCAAACTGTTAAATTATATTTTACCCTTGAAGAAAGTCCAATTAACCATGTATATTATAATTCTTTCACTTTGACTTGGCTTGCTACTTATTATTTGCCTAGTAAATCTTCACCTATATTTAGGAAAATTAGCTTAAACACTTATTTTTTAATTATACCTATCTTAGATGTTTATATCAAGTTTTATGTCCTTATAAAGTGAATTTGGAGGAGTTCCTTTAAATTTTCTAGAATAATTTGACCAACATTTATGTTGTCTTCTCTTTAAATAATAGGAATAATTCTCCATCTCCAAGCTTTCTGTATTTGAAGTTTTCTTAGTTGAAAAATGCTAATTATAGATTGTATTTCTTTAATAGATATAGGACTTTTCAGATGTTCTCTTCCCTCTTATGGCAGTTTTGATAATTTGTATTTCTTAAAGAATTTATCCTTTTTAATCAATATTTTGAAGCATTTTATCAGGTATTATCATAAAGCTGTTCACAAAATCATGGTTTAATGCGTCTAGTGTCTGTATAAGCTATACTTCTATCTCCATTTCTTATTTGTGATGTTGGTAATGTGTCTTCTTCCTTTTCCCTTCAGTAGCTGTTATAGCTGCATTTCATAAATATTTGTATGGTCTAAATAGACATAGCCATTCAATTCAAAATATTTCTTCATAGACTTGTTATTTATTTTTGTGATACAAATTCATGATTAATCAAATAGGACACTCTTCTTTAGGTCTCTTTCTATTTTTTTTTAATCTTGATCTTTTTTATGTCATTTGTCTTCTCTTATGCCTTGTAATTTTGATTTAATGCCAAACATTGCATATGAAAATGGTGTTTTCATGCTATAGATGTTGCACCTTTCAAAGAAGATTTAGTTTTACTTCTGACAGGCTAGGTTAAGGGTAAACAAGTTTAAGCTAGATGTTGTTATTTGTGAAAGATGGTCTATTTCCCGTCTCCCGTACTCTCAGGTTGTAGCTTTTCAAGGTCTTCAGCTGAAACCCTGAAGTGTTTACTCAACATCCTCCTTCTTGGTTGCTTTGAAGCACAATTATGTCCATCAGCCAAATGAAATGACCAGAAGCTTTGACCAATTTCTCAGGTCCTAAGCTACCATTTGCTTTACAACTTTTCAGCCTATCAGAAGTATATGTTAATTGACAAATACATCAAGGAGAGAAAAACAGGCACTAAATATTGGGCTCACTTATCTGGATTTCCCTTTAGTTCTCACTTTTATAACTCTCCGAAGCCTGAGTATGTCTAAATGAGTGGAAAAATGACTGATAGTTTCTTGAGGGCAGATCTCTTGAGTGTCCTAATACCTCCACTTCAACACAATATCTTAAAGATAGTAGGTGCTCAACCAAAGACTTTAAATGTTTATCCAAATGGAGAGGTAACCATTAATTAATTTTCCCTATTAAAATATTAATTAAAGAAGCATTATATGATCACTGGGATGAGTGAAATAGTGCAAGACAGTATAAAAACTTAATGATTTCTCCCCATCACTTTCTTCCTTAACCCATTCATAATCAAGCCCATGTTAACAGCCTTTATATCCCTTCTCATCTTGTCCCCATACAAAATTATGTATGAACATTGGTACATTTACAGAGCTTTGGTTTGTTTGCTTTTACAAAAATGAATCTTTTTTATTCTCACTTTCCTTACTTATATTATATTATCTTGTTCACATTTTAAAAAGGATTCTTTTTTATCCCTTTTAATATTATATCAAATAAGTGATATCAATTTCAATAGTCATACCAACCAACCCAGTTTGGCTGAGAAAATTTAAAATTTCCATTTCAAGCTTCTATGAATATTTTTCTTGATAATATTTTTGAATAAAGAGTCCATAAAACTTCTAATTCTTTCTTTCTTTCTTTCTTTCTTTCTTTCTTTCTTTCTTTCTTTCTTTCTTTCTTTCTTTCCTTCTTTTTTTTAAGATTATTTATTTATTTATTCATGAGAGATACAGAGAAAGAAGCAGAAACGTAAGCAGAGGGAGAATCAGGCTCCCTCTGGGGAACCTGATGTGGGACTCAATTCCAGGACCTCGGGATCATGACCTGAGCCAAAGCCAAACACTCAACCACTGAGCCACCCAGGTGCCCCAAAGCTTCTATTTCAAAAGCATAGCCATTTTAGATAGATAGGAACGTAGATATGATAGATGGATAAAGAAAAACATGGAGAGAGATTTTGACATCCTTCTTTAACAAAATTTCCCTCTCTTACAGGTCTCTTTTGGAATCGCTGCTCTGTTTCATTTGTCATCTAATTATAATAACTCCCTGAGTATTTTCTTCAGATAGGGCAGATTGGCATTAAAATTTCTAAGTCATTTTCTATTCCCATGGTTTTATCTTTTGTAGAATGTCATATTGCATTATCCTAGAAAGAAACTCAGAAAAGTATAGAAATCAAGGTCTGTGCTCAACCTATCCTTTGGCAAAATTTGAACTGGTGCTTTTCATTAATTTATGGAACATCATCAGTGAGTGCACCTCTTGCTTCTCTCAAAAGAAATCCTCAATTTGTTCTGTTTAATTATATCTTTATCAATTAGGGATATTTTCCCTCTATGGCCCCACTCCTAAACAAGTCCTATACTATCTTATTAGAGTTGCTTACAGAGTTACTTCTAGGGTGAGCAGGGCTTCAGGAAATTATTTTATGCAGGGTTCTTTCTATATATACAACATGATTTAAAAATGCATTACCATATTCTTGAGTTTATATATAGTATGGTGGTCTGTAATAAAGATTTTTTTAACAGTGCACAGAGAAGAGGTTCTAATGGTACACATCATGATTCCTTGCAGTGTCCAAGCACAGTCTCTTTCGATTCAGGTTCATGAATGATGTTGTGTGTTTTGGTTTTTGTCAAATGGCTATATTCCTGGCTAGCTTCATATTTTCAATATTTAGAAAAAAAGCGGCATCATTAATAATCATAGTGCTGTGCAGTGGCTCTGTAGAACGTGTTTGTATTGAAACAGTATAGATCTTGCCTCCACAGTATCTTAGTACCATTAATTTAATGTTGGGTACATTGTTACCAATGATGCTACATCATCCATTATGCTGCCCATGAATACTAGTTTTTAATTACTCTCTAAAAGTTGAAACTGGGGGAGCCCGAGTGGCTCAGGTGGTTAAGCATCTGCCTTCAGCTCAAGTCATGATCCCAGCATCGTGGGATAGAGCCCCATGCTAGCTCCCTGCTCAGGGGGGAGTCTGCTTCTCCCTCTCCCTCTCCCCCTACTCTCTCATTATCTTTATCACTCAAATAAATAAATAAAAATAATCATTAAAAAATTTTAAGGGACGATTGGGTGGCTCAGTGGTTGAGCATCTGCTTTCAGCTTAGGGTGTGATCCCAGAGTCCCGGGATCGAGTCCCACATTAGCTCCCTGTAGGGAGCCTACTTCTCCCTCTGCCTATATCTCTGTCACTCTCTCTCTCTCTCTCTCTGATCTAAATCAATAAAATCTTTAAAATTTTTTTAAATCTTTAAAATTTTTTTAAAAATTGAAACTGTGCATCACTGATAATTTTCCAGTATATCTAGAAAAATGTGGACAATAATTTATTTGTGGGTCATGTTAAATTTCTTATTTGGAATTTCATAGTATAAGCTATACATCTTCCACCTATGTCTTCTCTGTGACAGATTAGGCTATAATCGTTGCATTTCTAGTAGGTGATCTTCTTCAAAGCCAAAAGGTCACAAGCAGAAGAGACAGGAAAGGCATATAAGCAGAACAAAGAAATGATCCTATTTGCCTAATAGTTTAGAACAAACCAGAATAGCATGATGTTGAAGGCAAGGGTTAAAGTAATGGTGGTGAGGGCTTCTCTAAGGGAGAGAAGACAGGTGTGGTGAGCTCCAGACGGCTACCTGATGTATAAACCAGAACCAGCGGAGCAGATAGCCACAAACTTTACATATATGGACACAGATCCAGTGAAAGTGAAGTATGGAAAAAAGCAACATCAGAAGGAAGTGGTACAGCTATATTAATATTGATGTAGAACCTAAGGCAAGAAGAATTGCTAGAAATAGAGGACATTTCATGAGGACAAAAAGTTAATTCTGTGGGGAAATATAACAATAATTAATGTGTATTCAACGACTGGTTATCTTCAAGCAACAGCTGAGTTTTGAGATTGTGAGTAAAATTATGTAATTATAGATTTACCTTTGAATGTACTCATAATGTTTTCAAAAATAATGTGTTAACTTTGACCACCTACGTATTTTGATAAACACATTATTTGCTACTCACTGCCCCCACTCATCTGATTTCCCCGCCTGAAGTTTAAAAGAAAATATAGTCTACGGGCTGTAATTCATGTAACTGCCACCAGATGGTAGTGGTTATCTGTTTTAGAGCGTACACTGAACAATTAATATGTCATATGTCAATACCAAAACAAAGGTATGGAGAAAGTCGATAACTTCCTCCTTGACATCATAACCTAATTATCGTGTTATAGAATAATCATTGTATTTAACAAGTGTTTTAATACAATATATGTCAATCACTAAGGAATCAAAGAATAAAGTAAAGGAGTCAATCTCTCACCTTCAAGGAGATAATGGACTGGTGGGACTTACTGATTAGTAAGTAAGGGGGGGGCGGTATTATTGTGATGAGGAATATAGAACAGCAGTACAGTATTCTGTGTGCTCAGCATGTACATGTAATCTTACTTAGATCAAAGAAGGCTTTCTGGAAGACACGGTTCTTTAGAACTTAGGATCATACGTATCTTATGAGAGCTATTGATTACAGACAAAAGTATCAAATAAAACTAAAGGATAATAAAAGTTAGCTGGCAAAATATAAGGAGGGGAAAGTACCACAAAAAAAGAGAAATAGATGTACAAAACGCAGAGTTTTTTTTTTAATTTTTAATTTTTAGGTACTAAAAAAGAATTGTGACTGAATGCAGAGAATTAAAAAACAAAACAAAACAAAAAAAACCTCAACTAATTTAATTGATTTATGTGGAAATATAACCTGAAGCAATATTTAAAAGAGTCATAAGACTCCTCAGTCCACCTTGTTTTGCAGGTTAATTTTACCAGATTTAAAGAATGAATAGTTCCATCTTATAGTTTTGTTCCAGCAAACAAAAGAGAGTAAAAAGATGCTGAAATAGCCAACTAATTTTATGAGACTAGTAAAATCCTATTACACAATCAGATATAAAAAAAGAATAAAAGTTTATTGATTTAGGGCTTCTAGTTTCCAGCCTGGCACGTAAGGAGCATGGAAATCACCACTCCATCCTAATGAGTAAAAAGCTGAGCAAACTGAAAAATCAGCAATTCTTCTTAGATCTATCAGGGAAGTGAGGCCACAGAGCAAACACTGCCCCCCAAATTAGAGAGACAGATGGGCAGATATAGAGAATCACAAGTTACAGGAGTAGAAACCCACCCACAGACTTTCCCAGGAAGCCAGAACTATAATTGACAAATTGCTGGAGGTTCAGTATGGACAAGCCTGAGAGAAAAAAATAATAATAATAATAAAATAACTATAGATGAACCCAGTCAGAGGGATCCAGCCACATTTTTGTGAGTTTTAACTCTTGGAGTTCTAACAGATTCACTGTGAGAACCTGTGAGATCAAAGAAAAATTTCCTTGGCCTTCTAGCGCAAGGAGGGAATAAGCAACCACTTTAGAATACATCAGAGGACTCTGTTCTAACTAACAGCAGGACTCTGTCCTGCCCTCAAGAGAGACTGTTTTATCAGAGCTTAACCTATTGGGGTTTTATCAGAACCTAAGTGACCTGGAGGAGGAAAAATAGAACTGCAGCACCCTCTAGCCATTCTGTATTACCTCAGAGGATGAAACGAACAGAGAAACAATTGTGAAGTTCACAGCCCACAGGCACATGCTCTCTGAGAGACTGAGACCTAATCCTAAAACTATAGAATGCTCCCCCCCCCCCCAGTTTACCACTACATCACTTAGGTTTATTTACCACGGGGCCATTTACCCAATATAGCATATCTACCTTTCAACCAAAAAATAACAAAACATATTGAATGGCAAAAAAAAAAAAAAAAAAAAAAACAACAACAAAAAAAACAATTTGAAGAGGCATAGTAAGCATTGGAATCAACCATAGTGAGCATGTTGAAACTATCAGACTGTAAATTTAAAAGAATATAATTAACATGCTAAGGTCTCTAATGGAATAAGTAGACAACATGAAAGAACAGATGGGTAATGGGAGCAGAAAGATAAAAATTCTAAGAAAGAAAAAAAAGGATAGAGATCAAAGAGACTGTAACAGAAACGAAGAATGCCTTTGATAGGCTCATTAGTAGACTGGACACGGCTAAGGAAAGAATCTACGAGCTTGAGGATATGTCAATAGAATCCCCAAACTGAAAAGCAAAAAGAAAAATAGAATGGAAATTTCAGAGCAGAGTATCTCCAAACTGTGGGATGACCTCAAAAGATAGAAGTAACATGCACAAAATGGGAAGAAGAAGAAGAAAGAGAAAAAGGAATAGAAGAAATATTTGAAGTAACTGTTTCACAATTTCTTACTCTAGGACTAAATTTCTAGTCTTTATCTTTACTGCTTCAATCAATAGCATATTTTTATTTTTTAAATTTTTTTAAATTTTTTAAAATTTATTTATTGTAGTGAGAGAGAGAGAGAGAGAGAGGCAGAGACACAGGCAGAGGGAGAAGCAGGCTCCATGCACCGGGAGCCCGACGTGGGATTCGATTCCGGGTCTCCAGGATTGCGCCCTGGGCCAAAGGCAGGCGCTAAACCGCTGCACCACCCAGGGATCAAATAGCATATTTTTAATTTATATACTGTGTTACTATTTTGAAATATTTCACCAAAGTGTTTCAAAGGCAAAGTCATCTTTACATTTTATTTATTCAAAACTATCTCATGTGGTTTGAAAAAAACCTCTTTTCTAATTTGTGAAATTAGGAAAATACAAGAGTATGTGAGCATTTCCTCCAGGGAATAAATGTTAAGTGGCTATTGATTACTCATTTCATTAATCGCCTTTGCAAAAATAATAAAATTATTTAACGTAGACTTCTAAAGCATTTGCCAGAACATGTGATCTTTGCACTTTCTGTATTTGCAAAAATACAGATACAGCAGAGTAAAACATAGCATTGACAAGGGCTTGAAGAGAAAAGAGAAAGTTAATTAATTTGAACAGGAAAAAAAAGTCCTTTAGAGCATTATAAACTACACAGGAAGCAAGTAAAGAGATTCTGACAGTAGTACTCAAGGATGCATTCTCTCTATACTCACATCACCTTTGCAAAGCTCCTTCCTCATACTGAGTCCTAGAGAGGCCAGTCTAAATACCAACACTCACGTCTCATATCATAGCTGATTAATGATGATATATTTGGAATTTCTATTATATTTTATCCATTTTGTTTGGCCAGGGATATATAGTCGCCTATCCACGTTTATAAGATTCCAAATATATATCTCCTCAAAACATGATACAACTCTAACTATATAGAAACAGCTTCAAAAGTATTTATCTCAAAGACACACAGCCCAAAGATTTGAGAAATCAAGACACATTTCTTTGAGTCTATAGTCTTTAAGTTATATCCATTCCTCTTCCAGGTATTATTATTATTATTATTATTATTATTATTATTATTATTATATCTTTTGACTGGATTCATGAAAAAGCCCTACTAATAAACTCGTTTTTTAAGAATTTTATTTATTTATTCATGAGAGACACACAAAGAGAGGCAGAGACACAGGCCGAGGGAGAAGCAGGCTCCAAGCGGGGAGCCCGATGTGAGACTTGATCCCAGAACACCAGGATCACAATCTGAGCCAAAGGTAGACACTCAACCACTGAGCCACCCAGCTGCCCCCTACTAGTAAACTCTTAATTAAAACTTAAATGCTCCCAAATAGGAAAATTACAAGAAGAATTACTATTTACAAAAGGAGAATACAGAAAGAGACAGAAAAAAAAAAAAAAAAAGAACATTGATAATGGGACTAGAACCAATTCCACATAGTAGATCATAGAAATTTTAAGACATAGGGTAGGATCAGCAAATTTTCAGGTGCATCCATTTATCTAATCACTGCTTCAAAGGAAAGTGAATTCCTTGGTCTGCAAATCTGGCTGCAGCCAGGTCCTGCCTGGTGATAGGGCTCTGTTTTGGGAGAGTATATCTTGGGAGGAGCAGGACCCCTTGAGCTACTGACATTCTTCATGTATTTTCTGTACCCTAAGCACATTAAATCCTTAATTTGAAAAATAAAATAAAAATCCACAACTTGAATGATAAAACTTCGAATTTTTCTCTATAAATTTCATTTTAGGGAATTCGCTTGCCTTGTAAACCTGTGTCAGAAATGTTGTCATAAACATTGGATCTTCTTACCAGTAAGATTAGTGAGTAAGTACAGTTAGAACTAAGAATAGTTAGACCTAACAGACACCTAACTTTCTATTGTTTGGCAGCAACTGGACATCATTTCATTTTCCTGCTTTTAATGGATGTTGCCTCATTGTACTAACTGAAAAAAAAATGTATTTCTAGGGTGTTTGTGTTGTCTAAAATATCTTAGAATTTTAATTCTAATGATGTATTATAAATTCCAAACCCAGACTTACAAGGATAGGATAGATTATGTTTTGGGGGATAATTCATGGTGTACTATTATTTAAGTCTTTTCAGTGAGTTTTTTTTTTTTTCTTGTCATGTCCTTCCTTTTAAAATTAACTAAAGTTCATAGTTTGATTCCCTCTGGTTTTACCTAATGCTCTACTTCTGTTGCAGGATACCACATTATATTTATTTGTCATATCTTCTTAGGTTCCTCTTGGCTGTAACACTTTCCCTGAATTTCCTTGTCTTTGAAGACCCTGACAGTTTTGAGTACTGGTAAGGTATATTATAGGATGCTCTATGTTAGAATTTGTCTGATTTTTTCTCATGATTATCCTGGGGTTTTGAGTTTCTAGAGGGAAGATCACAAAGGTTAAGTGCCACTTTCATCACATCATATCCAGGGAACATACTATCAACATGATTTATAACCGTTGATGTTGACCTTGATCACCTGTCTGAAGTACTGTTTGTGAGGTTTCTCCATGGTAAAGTTATTCTGTTCCCCCCTCCAGTCTGTACCGGTGGGAAGGAAATCACTATGTGCAGCCCACACTTAAGGAGTGAGGAGTTATGCTCATTTCTTTAGTGTGGAGTACCTGCAGAATTTATTTAGAATTATTCTTCACTGTTAGATCTGACTTGTGTGTCTCATTTTTTCAATCATTTATTTAGATCAATGTGGACTCATTAGTATTTAAGTTTTGGATTATAATCTATTTTATTTATTTTGTTGCTTGAATTGTTTTAGCTTTCCCATTGGGAGCTCTTTCATTTGGCCCATATACTCATTTGATACACCCCAACTATGTGAGAGAGGTTGCTCATTTGTTTTTTTAAGAATTTTTTGACTTTATGGCACGAGATGCTCCCAATTCATCTTGTGTATTTTCTAGCCTTATCTTAAATTCAGTTATTACCCCCCAAGGAGCTCTCATTCCATTTATTGAAGGGTCTTAGAAACCAAAATCCGGGTACTTGGTGTGCTTGTTGCTACTGGTATGTAATTAATTTTAGGCTTTTAGTTGCTTTACAGATGACAAAGCAAAGAATTATATGTTTGCATGCCAAGCTGTGCGTACACACATCTCTATAAATACATAGGTATATAAAGGCAAAAGTACTTCACATTAGTACTGTTATCTAGTTGATAAAGTTATTTTCCCATAGGGTATAGGTTAAGAATTATGATACTATTATACAAGAATACTGGAATTGAATAATTAAGTAACTGGCTAATGAATGACAGAAATCAGATTTCTTATAGATTATCAAGGGGGTTGATGCATATGGTAATAGATTTGTGTTGGAGAAATCAGTAAGAATTCATTTTAAACATAATGTTGATACTGATGGTTACATCTAGTAATATTTCCTTTTTTATTGCTTTGTATTTATTTGTATTATTTATTTCTTCTTTTCAATCTCTCTGACTCAGTTAAACCATGATTTTATTTTTCTCATTTCTGACATATATATATAAATATATATATATATATTTATATATATATATATTCAGAAATTTGACACTGAGCCATAATTATTTTTCCCACATCTTCTTCCCCATTCCCTTCTTTATTTTTTAAGTTCCTAAAAATATCATATTTTGTGTTGCTTTTTATTTTTTTACTTTTATTTTTTATTTTTTAAGAAATTGTTTTGAGAGCAATTTTAGATTTACAACTAAATTGAGAAGTATAGAGATTTCTCATATATCCTTCACCCCGTATATGCATAGCGACCACCATTGTCAACATTACTTACCAGAATGGTACACTTTATCAAGGATAACCACCCAAAGCACATAGCTTACTTTGGAGTTCATTCTCGGTGTCTTACATTCTAAGACTTTGGACGAATGTACAATGACCTATATCCATAATTATAATATCATACATAGTATTCTTACTATCCTAAACATTTTTTGTGCTCTGCATATTCTTCTCTTCCTTTTTCCCCTCCCCCACAATGACTGATCTTTTTAGTGTCCCCATAGTATTTTTTACCTTTTTCAGAATATCATATAGTTGGAATGATATAGTATGTAGACTTCTCTAGTTGGCTTCTTTTTTCTTAGTTATATGTATTTAAGGTTTCTTCATATCTTTTCATGGTTTGATAGTTCATTTTGTTTTATTACTGAATAATAGTCCATTGTCTGAATGTACCGATGTTTGTTGATCCATTCACCTACTGAAAGACATCTAGGTTGCTTCCAGAATTTGAAAATTACAAATAAAACTTCCATAAACATCAGCTTTTTATGTGAACATACACTTTTGTTTCCTTTGAGTAAATACCAAAGAATGCAATTGCTGGAGTGCATGGTAAGAGTATGTTTAGTTTTGTTTAAAAACAAAACAAAACAAAACAAAACAAAACAAAACAAACAAACAAACAAACAAAACAAAACAAAACAAAACAAAAACAAAACAAAACAAAACAAAAAATCTGCTAAACTGTCTTTCAAAGTGATTGTACCATTTTGTATTCCCAGCAGTAATAAAAGAGAGTTCCTGTTACTCCACATCCTTGCCAACATTTGATATTATCAGTGTTGTGAATTTTGTCCATTCTAATAGGTGTTTAGTGGTATCTCACTGTGTTTTAATTGGCATTTTCCTGGTGGCATATGATATGGAGTATCTTTTAATATACAAATATACTTTGTACCTTTACCTTGTATCCACCTACCTTGCTACATCTAGCTACCTTGCTAAAGAATTTGTATTTTCTACATACACAATCATGCCTTTACAAAACTGATAACTTAATTTCTTGCTTTGAAAATGAGTATCATTTTGTTATTGATTCCTTATATTGCTAAGATTTGGTACTATATTTTCTGCAAGTAGTGATAGCACCTGAATCTTTTTTGCTTACTATATTTTTCACAAAGAACATAGTTTTAGGGGAATGGCTCACCCGTGCTACCTAGCTGACCTTGCATATATTCATAAAAGTAAAGCCTTAAACTGCAGCTTATTTGAGTCTTGACAGTACACCTTATGATCTGGGAACATGAGAGTATGCGAGTCCTTTAAGGATCTTCTAGGAAGCCATTGCTCACTTGTCTGTTTATCTCTCCTGGAAGGCAGTTACAAGACAGTTTTTCATCACGTCCTGTGTCCATTGAGTTATGGGGCTTCCTGTCAATTCTTCTCAATGTAGAGCTGTAAAATATAAAACCACTTAGCTCTGGTCCAGATTTGGCTCCTCAAAATCAGGATAGTCTACAACTTGCAGTGTGATCATTCAGCTTTTTTGGTTTCAGTGTCTTGGGCAAGGGCCCAGGGAACTGGCACCTTTGGTTTTTATTTCTTTTTGCTGTCCAGTCAACTCTCTAAATCTGAAAGTGGCTCATTGTATCTTTGTTAGTGAAGTGATCAGCCCTTATCTTGTATTTTGTGAACGTCCATGATTCTTTCATATTAGATATTTATTATAAATGTATTTTCGTAAATATTTGTGTATGCTTCAAAAGAATATACAAGTAGATATAAAGTCTATAGATATTAATTTGGTTTTTATTGGAAATCATGTTGAAAGAAATTAATATTTTTGTAATTTTGACAGTTCCAATCCATGGACATTATATATCTCTTCACTTATATAGGACTTCTTTATTTTTTTAATGATATTTATAGTTTTTTTGTGTATTTATAGTTTTTGATGTAGAGGTTTTACATGCCTTGATTGAATTTTTCCTCAGTACTTCATGTTATTTATGTTATTTAAAAATTGTTCATTTGGCATCTGTTTATTCTTGGTATTTAAAAATGCAACTAATTTTTGTACATTTACCTTGTATCCACCTACCTTGCTACATCTAGCTACCTTGCTAAAGAATTTGTATTTTCTACGTACACAATCATGCCTTTACAAAACTGATAACTTAATTTCTTGCTTTGAAAATGAATATCATTTTGTTATTGATTCCTTATATTGCTAAGATTTGGTACTATATTTTCTGCAAGTAGTGATAGCATTCATCTATGTCTTGTTCTTTTTTATGATTATTTATTTATTTATTTATTTGAGAGAGAGCAAGAGAGAGAGAGAGCACCGAGGGAGAGGGGGAGGGAGAAGCAGACTCCATGTTGAGCAGGAAGCCCTATGCGGTGCTTGATCCCAGGACTCTGAAATCATGACCTGAAGCAAAGGCAGACACTTAACCATCTGAGCCACCCAGGCACCCCATGTCTTGTTCTTCATTTCTAGGTAAACCTGTCAATAATTTACCATTAATTATGATATATGCTGTAGCTTTTTAAAAGATTTTATCAGATTAAAAAATTCCTATGTCTTATATGCTAAGAAAATTTTCTGAATTCAATTGCATTTCAAAAAACATCGACTGAGTATTTGCTAACAAGAAATTACTGTTTTGAGATATGTGTAATACTTATATTGTTATATTACACAACATTCCTTACATTTTATTTATTTATTTATTTTTACAATTTTACTTATTTATTCATGACAGACACAGAGAGAGAGGCAGAGACACAGGCAGAGGGAGAAGCAGGCTCCATGCAGGGAGCCCGACGTGGGACTCCATCCTGGGACTCCAGGATCACACCCCAGGCTGAAGGTGGCGCTAAACCACTGGGCCACCGGGGTTGCCCACATTTTATTTTTTTCTAATATTTATTTATTATTTGAGAGACAGGGAGAATACAAGTGGGAGGAGGGGCAGAGGGAGGAGAGAAATAATCTCAGGTAGATTCCCCACCTAGCAAAGAGCCTAATATGGGGCTCTATCTCACACATCTCACCACCCTGAGGCGGTGACTTGAGCCAGAATGAAGAGATGACCATTTAACCAACAGAGGCAGCGAAGTGCCCCCAAATTCCTTATATTTTAGTAACACATTATAGAACATATAGAGATGAAATTATGTGATGCTAAGGATTTGCTTCAAAATAATTTGGGAGAGGCAAATAATTTGGGAGACTGCCCATGTTGGTTTGGGTTCATTTTATTGCCTTATTTTTTAATATGCTGAAAATCCTCTATAATGAAAAAGGAAAAGTTGAAAGAATATCTTTTTTTTAAATAATAAATTTATTTTTTATTGGTGTTCAATTTGCCAACATACAGAATAACACCCAGTGCTCATCGGTCAAGTGCCCACCTCAGTGCCCGCCACCCAGTCACCCCCACCCCCCGCCCTCCTCCCCTTCCACCACCCCTAATTCGTTTCCCAGAGTTAGGAGTCTTTATGTTCTTCTCCCTTTCTGGTATTTCCCACTTATTTTTTCTCCTTTCCCCTCTATTCCCTTTCATTATTATTTATATTCTCCAAATGAATGAGACCATATAATGTTTGTCCTTCTCCGATTGACTTATTTCACTCAGCATAATACCCTCCAGTTCCAACCATGTCGAAGCAAATGGTGGGTATTTGTCGTTTCTAATGGCTGAGTAATATCCCATTGTATACATAGACCACATCTTCTTTATCCATTCATTGAAAGAATATCTTGAAATAAAATTTTTAACACTAAGTTACTTAAAATAAACATATTAAGTTTAATTCAGTGTCCCTTACCGCCCCCCCATTCACCTTCACCAATAGCAGTTGACATTTCTTGACCTTATATAAATTTCTCTGCATTCTGTTTTATTTCCCATGGCAAATTAACAACATCAGAAATAGAAAGTAAAGCTATTTGTTAGCCCTAAATTTACCTTAGCCCTTCTTATATAGAAACTAAACATATTACTGACTGTTACCTCATAATACAAATGAGAAAGATTAAATTTAAATAACAATGCTAGAAGCCAATTAAAGTGGACCTGTGTGTGTGCATGCATGTGTGTGCCATATACACACATTATACACACACACACACACATATGTTTATATGGAAAGAAAGAGAGGGAGAGAGAGAGGCAGAATGAGCATGAATTCATGATACCACAATTCAGTGCTAAGCTTAATATGTTAAACTTCCAAAGCTTAATTTTCTTCATTTATACAAGGTTAAAAGACCACTCAATTATAAAGATTAAATGAGACACTGTGCCTGAAGTTTTAACATCATTTTTGGCACATAATATGTGCCCAATAAAATTGGTCTTTAATTTACGACCAAGAGGATTCTAAGCTTGGCTTTAAGTCAAACGTCAGGAAAAAGAGTTTCTCCTTTGTTGATAATGAAGCAATCCTAGTAACCTGTACCCTTTTCCAGAATGGGCTGAGTAAAGTTTGAATGTAGGTAGTGTGATTTCCTATACTAAAGTGTCTCTTTTCAGAACAGGTATAGGAAATGCATGTTTAGTTATGTTTCATAATCTTAGGCAATCCCTGAATGCATCTCAGCTTAAACTCTAAAGGCTTTGGGAGGATCCAGGGCATTGCGCTCTGAAACTTAGACCTCTTTTTCCCTCTACTGCCACTGTACCAAACTTGAAGCCCAATCGAGGGTAGAGTTGGGGAGGAGACAGGCCTTCAGAGACAAGCTACCATTTCTGTTGTTGTCCCTGCTTATCAAGCAAACTACAGAAATGGTATATATAGATGCATATGTTTTTAAGAAAATCAAAATATCCTCTTCAGTCTCATATAAATATATTTTGAACTATATTCATGTTTAATATAAGTAGTCCTTTTATCTAGCTGCTTGGGGTTTCACTGATTCTTTTAACTCTACCTCAAGGTAGAATTTTAATTCACTCAGGTACAAATAGGCTTGGTTGAATGTGGTTGAATGTTTGAAAAGAATCACATTTTAGAGATGTCAATCTAGAAACATCTAGTCCAAACACCTACAATTGTAAGTGAAGAGACTGGCACAGAGAGGCTAAGTGCGTTGTACAAAGTTGCACATCAAGTTAATGACTGATCATGGAATCACTGATAGAGAAAAAGTGCCACTACTTTAAAGTCGTACTTGGAAAAATTTAAAGCTGTCTTTGGCCTTTGAAATTGTCTCCCTTCTTATTTTGTGGGTAAAATAACTAAGGTCCACAGAAGTTACACAGACGTGGTAGCTGGAACGGCACTCCTGACCACCAGTCTACTCTTTTCTCCATGCTGTGTTGCTACTGGTCTTTCAGGCATGTCTGTGATACAATACTTTTATCTGGGAAATTTAATTTTATGGCATAATGCACGATATAACTGTAATCACATCCATAGTTGTTTTATTAAGGCTATTGTTCTAGAGAATTAAATAGTATTTTACCCAATATTTCAACTAAGGAACTGCTTCTGCCCTATTTATTTGCTTGTCAGGTATATTCTTCTTTCTGGTCAACCTCTTTTTATTTCTGTTCTTCACCTTATTCTTTCTTTTAAAAATTCCCCTTTATATGGTTACCATGGAAATTGCTCTCTTCCCCTTCAATTTTTCCAGCCATTTGAAGCTATTCATTTTATGGGATATATATGGATCATCTTTAATTCTTTGGGGAGACATCCACCATAAGTGTTAATACTGAATTTATATTTTCCTGTTTCCATGTAGTGCATTTTCTCCACACTAAAAGCTTACCACACCCATCGAATGTTGATTTTAGCTGTATGTTATTTGTTACATGGAATCTCCAATAGATGTCACTAGACACCACCTAGTATAGCAAGCAAGTGTAAATGCATTTTACTCAACAAATAGATTTTTTTTTTTTGACAAAACTATATTGCTTTATGGCTCATCAGATTATGACTCTCTATGGTTCCACATATAATAAGGTCTAGGCTGACGTTGTAAAATATTTATAATGACATTAACAAAACAAATGGCTTACACTGAGATCCTCGATGTCTAAGTAATGTACACACTGCCCTTTATCCTGATGTTGTACCTGACTGCCAAATTAGGAAATGGAGAAAATATAGGAAGTTAAGAACTGTATCTAAAGCAGGGGTATTTAGTATTTGACTTTCAACTGGCATACGCTTCTTTTATAAGAAATCTCATTAGATTATTTCAAATTAGACTCTGAAAGCAAAGCAGTGGTCACATGTTTTTGTGGCGAATAGTGATTGCCCTGTGGTTTTCGCTCACATAACAGATTCAAAAAAATCACTTCTGTATGAAATTGGGAAAGGTCTCATTTGGATACTTTAAGACTGAGAAACTGAGTCTTACAGATGATGAATTGTCTGGCCAAAGCCACAAAAGACAATAGGGGCAGAACTAAGATTTCCATATAATTGGTGGTTTTATATTCCTTTTAGAAATGAAGAGCTAAGCTGATTCATCTACCTAAGAAGCTAAAATAGCCAGAGAAGGAAAATGTGCACAGCCAGCCTCATACAACAGTTACGTTGGCAAACATAATGATATCTAACAGTCATTAAGCACCTTATATGACAGTTGTATGTGGATCATCTTACATAATCCTCACAAGTATATTACATCCTGCCCATTTTTCTATTTAAAGACTTAAGTTATGTGGTGGTAATTATAAAGCATTGTTGCTACGGTAGTGAGAGAAATCTTGAATGGTCAGAGACATAGAATAATAACATTATAATGTGTATTGAACACCTACTTTAAGCCAAGCAAAAACAATAACAGCATTTATTGATCACTTACTATACGCCAGGAATTGTGCTAGACTCTTTATACAATCACATATATCTGTTATTCTAGAAAACAGCTTTGAAAAAAATGCTATTATTAACTAGTTAGGAAGAAACAAGAGAGTCAAGAAGGCAATAAATTGTGTAAAGTTACCTACCTACCAGGAATTGGAGTTAACATTTGAATCCAAAGTCTAGGCTCTATAATGTCTCATAGATGGCACTAGGGCTAGGAGCGTTGTGTGTGTGTGTGTGTGTGGGGGGGGGAGATGTATTAAACATATAAAACATACACATATACATGCACATGCATACAAATATATACACATACATATACACACACATAACTCACTACAAAATTTAATGTGTAAGATGGCTAAATAATTCTACAACTAGGGAGTGGATTATAGGAAAAAAAGTCAAAAATTTATTAGCTAAATGTCTTAACCCATGATTTCCTTGCTGGTCCTAGAAATGAAGCATTGCTAAAAACAGTAAGAGCAGGAAAGAAAAGAGTGATTCCTCCCAAAAAAAAAGCAAACTTGTTAAAAGATTTCATTCTTTCACAAAGAATTGCAGGGGCTCCTGGGTGGCTCAGTTGGTTTCAGCTCAGGTCATGACCTCAGGGTGGGGACATGGTGCCCAGGTCTGGCTCTGCTCACTTGGGGTCCGCTTGAGATTCTTTTTCTCCCTCTGCTTCTGCCGCCCCCCGCCTTCCCCCCCCCACTATGCTCTCTCTCTCTCTCATAAGCAAACAAACATATAAATAAATCTTAAAAAAAAAGAATAGTAATGAAGGTGGGAGGGATATAGGAAAGGAGAAATAGCCTACTAAAAATTGAATGTTTGCTCTCATGTACCAAAAGTAATGATTCTGGAGGGACGCCTTGGAGGCTCAGCAGTTGAGCGTCTGCCTTCAGCCCAGGGCGTGATCCTAGAGACCCGGGATCAAGTCCCACATCGGGCTCCCTGTATGGAGCCTGTTTCTCCCTCTGCCTGTGTCTCTGCCTCTCTCTCTCTCTCAATCTCTCTCTCTCTCGATCTCTGTGTGTGTCTCTCATGAATAAATACATAAAATCTTAAAAAGAAAAAGTAATGATTCAGGAGCCTCTGGGCAAAAGTCAAAATTGAGCAAAAGGATGAAGATGAAGAAAAAGTGGCAAAATGCCTGTTTTATGCTAAGCCACCTGAGTCACCAAGACTAACTATATCACAAATCACCAAAAGACACAATGACACAGTGGTGAGTGCCACTTCAAACTACTTTTTTTTTTTGAAAATTAATCCCTTTCATATCATTGTATTACCTTGAGCAAATTCGTTAATGCTTTTCCTTGGGCCTCAGTTTTCACATCTGCAAAGTGAGGGTGAGAGACAAGATTATCTCTAGGATCTCTTCCAAACTCTGAAACAAAGACTTTTAAGTGGTATTGTTGCCATTGTTTTCTAAAGGAAGAAAAGTATGGCAATTGATTGATTGATTTAGAAAATCATTCTCCTCCTGTTTAAATCCCCAAAGCAACTGGTGCTACCTCCATTTGAAGTATTGATCTGTGGGATTTGCAAATATTGTGAGGATTTGTCATTATTTGGGCTCTGTCATTAGGAAACTACCACAGCACTGAAACAAAAGAGCCAATTAAAAGCACAGCAAACGTTTAGAATAACCTTGCTTCGAAAGGCTCATGCATAGCTTCAGAATGCACTAAGGAAAAACCACAGAACTATTTTGCTTACTGCTGGCTCTGCCACTTGCTAATTTTAAGTCCATCAACTTTTTCCTTTTCCTCCTCTCTAAAATGCTAATAGTGTCAGTCTTACAGCATTGCTGTGAGGTAAGGATTCAGAATAGGGTGCTATCTGGTCATCCTTACTACTACCACTATCTTAAATAAATATTATAATATTACTGCTATTTATTCCTCTTGCACTTGTGTAGCTGGGTAGAAAGTGGCTATTTTTAAAAGTCATCTTTGATACCCAATTACAGTGATCTCATTTCAACCTATTCTGTTTGGTTTTTCTTTTCTTTCCCTTCTTCTCTCTCTCTCTCTTTCCTTTCTTTCTTTGAGTCATAATGTATAATAGATGACACTTTTGAAGATCTCATGGAAACACAATTAAGTGGACACTAGAGTTGATTAGATTAATTATGTTTTTTTAATATGCTTTATTTTTATTTTATGCTGCTAAGACATACTCATTTTAATCTAGTTCAATTGCCAAACTCCATGGTTATAGAAGTATGCCCAAGTTATCCAAATATTTGCCTAGAAACCCATTTTCTCACAGGGCTGGGCTTTGTGGAATTCTCTGTTCCCTTTATATTAGTGTGAAGTGATGCTGACTGTAGCTCTAGATTTCCTTCCCCCCTCAGCCTTCTCTCCCCTTTCTTTTCTCTATGAAAGGTCATCATTCTATTTGAGTCAGAGTCACTGGTGTAACCTGGTCCACCTCAGCAGGACACATCAGGTGGCTGTTTCTGTTTAATTTCTGGAGTTATTCCAAAACAAAAAATGATCTCCAGCCCCACCCAAGTCAATCTCTTTTCCTTCTCTTGACGAAATTCCAGGATTAGAAATCCATTTCTCTGTGTAAATCAATAACCTCTCCAGGCAATCTCTTTCAAAATGAAGATACTCAAGGGAGTGTTCATCATTAAGCTCTTAACACCTCTGTGTGAAGGATTTTCATCAGCTTTTTCCCACTATGAAACAACAGCTTGACCCTGCAAGCCAGGCTTGGGTGGTGTGGGGCTGAACAGAAACCTAGGCTGAAAAAAAAAAAAAAAAAAAGAGAGACTTGGCTTCAGAAAGGGAGGGGTGATAGATTTGCATACAGTTCAAATGTTTCTACAGCAGCCTCCACAGGAGCACTTTTAGGCACTGGAGCATACCTTTTCTAATTGAAGGGCCACTAAGGTGCGAAATATGGAAGAGTTACAGAGGATAGTCTGTCTCCACCAGCTGTCCCAGTAGTTCCTCTGGGGCAGATAAGTCCTGGCAGCAAAGGTCAGTGGTGATCGGAGCTTTGGGGAAGGTTAGGAAAGCAGAATCAGTAGGTGAGGTGTATACGTGGGTGGCTGGGTGAACAAACAGAAATCCAGGTTCCTGGAGCCAAATCCAACCACCAGTACAGATCGGAGATGCCCACGAGAGGAAAGTTTTAGCCACATATGTGCAGAAATAGTTTTTAGAAACTGATAGCAGAACAGGCACAACATAAGGGCAGGGGGTACTCAGAATGCTCACAGCCCACACATTAGAAGAGGACACTTATGACAGTCTATTTTTATCTCTCCAACTATTCCTTTCCTGCATGCTACTAAATTTGCCTTGTTCTCCAGTTTTCACAAAAACAAGGTCAAAACTCTAGCTTAATAGTTTCGATGAGACAGCTGATCTAATTATTTTCTTGCTTGCTTCTACTCCAAGGAACCAGAAGTATTTATTGGGGTGCAAGCAACAGGGCAGCGGGACACTCTGCCTTCCCTTTGATCTGCATCAACCATGCAAATCAGCAGTCTCTCAATTCCCCAGGACCTGAAGCCAAGCCACGCCAACGGGAGGCGTGAGGACTGTACCTCTGCCCTCTTGCCCATTGTGTTCTTGACTGTTTTCCTTGAGAACTTTCAGAGAAGATCATGTTAGCTGTAGACAGATGCCCTATTCTCTCAGTGCAGAGACATATAATTGGGCAGGATTAGGAAGTACCAAGGTGAATTTGATTTTTGTCCGGTGAAAATTGTCTCAAACTAATACATTAATTTTTTTCCACCTTTGTTCTAAGTTAAAATGTGTTAAGTCTTCCCTTAGTCCATTGCAATTCAAAATAAACAAGTTAAAAAATTTCAAGATTAACTCTTTGAGAAGGACATTTGTAAGCAAACTTTGCAGAATCTTAGCTAAGGGCTCACTTGTGGGTGGCAGGGGTTGTTTCCAGACCTACAATCCATTTCTGATCATTCTTAAGAGGTTTTTCAGAAAAGAATAACCTCACTATTTAAGTTTCTGGCACCACCTGGGAGTCCAGCTTTTTCTCTCTCTTGTGTGCAGATGAGCAGTTCATATTATGGACATAATCTCTGTCCATTTACCTGGAAAGAGTAATGTCCAAGAGGTGGAGCTTGTAGACAAACCAAACATCCTGTTGAAGCAGAGAGAGTTACAGTACAAACAACCTGTCTTGTCAGAAAATGGCAGAACCGGAGAGAGATTATGTGATTATGTCCTATAGTTTTTTTTAAAATGCCATTTGAACGTAAATAATACAATAGTTTCAAGCCACATCAAACGTATATTCCCTAATTTGGATTCTGAGATTATAAAAACATTCAAAATTAAAGTTAGTTTCATTTTCCTCCTGGATTTGGCAACATGTGAGCAAGAGGATCATTGACCAAAAGATTTTCTTAGATCAACTTGTTCTCCTTTGAGTCTCTTTTTAAAAGAGCTTAGGGGTAACGAATGCAATTTCACATGCTCATTAAGCCTAACTTGCATGGCTTAAAAATAAGGAAATATTTTTTTTTTGCACTCTTTTCCTTTGGAAATTCATACAAAGACTCATTCAAACACAAAGAAAATGGATGTATATGTGTGTATATCACCAGACATTTGGAATGACTTACGTGCTCTGTTTCTCAACCCTCTGAAGTTGGCAGAACAGGATAGGTACAATCCTATTTTCACCAGTCTATAGCTTGAAGTACAACTGAGGTTCAAGGAAATGACATGACTGGCATAAGGATGTGAAGGTTATAACCGGCACAGGCAGACTTGAAGGCAGGTATGTGTCTTCCAAGTTTCTGGCAAGTACGGAAATGCTGTTTCATTTACAGGAAGTGGACATTCCTCTGAAGAAAGCTGGCCCACATTGTGCTGTTCCCTAAAGCTAAGCTGCTATCTTGCAATGGTTACAACAGTGTCATCGTTTTGTCCTCCGGATCACAGACCAAAATTATCTACTTTATTCTACATAATGTAGAAGAGAGCATACCCAGGAATTATGGTATTCCTGAGTAGCGACCCAGGGCCTGCCATGACCTTTCAGTGAACTTGAGCCTGGGCAGCAGGTTGGAGAGCCCCAGAGTGGTCAGGTGACCACATTGCCATCTGCAGTTCTGGACTGGTCATCTGGCCAGTGCTGACCTTTCGGAACATGATCCAGTGAAATCCAAACCCTGAGAGCGGCTGGCAGGCAAAATCTGCTCCTCAATGTCAGTTTCACTGCTGAGTTGTTTAATTGTCCACTGCAACTTGTAAAGGGCCCATTAGGCTCAGGTCATGAACCCCCCATTTAGCATTAATGGATAATCAAATCCTATTTGATTGGAAATGCTTTTGTCTTAATTGTGCTTCTTTCGTAATTATAAATACCTACCACTTTACTAACATAAACTTTAATATAATGATACTCCTTAGGACTGACTTTAAGAGAATAACACCTATTGAAGCTGTTCCATCAAGAGACTATCATTTTATTAAAATTGTATCCCCAAACTACATAATAATGATACACATTGCAATGGTGTTCTAGTATGTTAATAGAGTGGATTTTAATAATTTATTCTCTGGCAACTTTTTAAAAGGCAAAGGTTACATTATTTTTCTGGTATGAAATTGATCTCCCTCCATCTCACGTAACCTGAAAGTTTACCAGACCTTTACCCAATGATCATTCATTCAGTCATTCAGTCACCAAAAATTTATTGAACATCTGCCAACTGCTCTACGGTCCTGTCTACCAGGACAACAAAGATGAATAAAAGTATGTTCATGAGGGACTTGTAGCTTAGTTGGGATAAAAGACCTATTAAGATAAATTATGAAACAATCTGATAAAGAAACTAGGCTTTTTATTTTTTATTTTTTTGCATATGGAGTCACAGAGTATATGTGGCTGATAGCTTTAAGAGTAAAAAGCTAACGAAAGCTTAGGACATGTTGAATTTGAGCAGCTAATGAAAACCCAGAAGGAAATGGCTAGAAGGCAAATAAATCTCAGGAGTAAGGTTAAGCTGGTGTTATACATGTTGGAAAGAGCTTCGTATAAGTAGTAATTGAGCCATGGAAGTTTTTATCACAAAGAAAGGAAGAAGTTCAAGGAGAGACTATTAAGGAAAACTTTCATTTAAGGTATAGAAGAAATTAGAAATAGAGAAATAAAATGAAAACTCTAACAGCACATCGTTATAACCACTAAGAAAGGGAAGAGTTTGAACGTATGAAATATAGTGCAGGTATCATGATACTTGAATAGCTAACGGTACTAACATTAAGCAGAGACCACACAAGTTGGAAAACCCACTGATCTTGAATCCAAGTTGAATAGCTTGGGTTTAAAGTCTTGTCTAATACTAATTTCCTTTGGTTCCAGAGGCAGTAATCTATTCAGCCCAGACCTCACTGAACCCAAATTTAAAGTTAGGATGTGAAAGTCCTAACTACCTCTTTTTTCATAAGGTATCTGGGAATGAGAAAACTGGAGTTTTCTAAGAAAAGCTACTCTGTAAATGTAGATGTCTCATTTTCCAAGTGGCTTATACCTACTTATAAGACTAAGACTATTGAAAGTGAAAACCTTCATCTAAATAGGTGGCAATTATTTAATTACGTGACAGTCATATGTTATATGTATCTGCACATAACATGTTCTTTAAAAACGTGTACCACATAACTCTAAGGTAATTCTCCAAAGAGGCTATTAGTCTGTTGTGTCACAGGATATTATGTTATTAATAATACACAGATGAAAGAAAATTGTCCAGTTAATGTGGTTAGCTAGAGACACAAATTGAGAGTCAAGATTCATTGGTTCTATTTTGAGCTCCACCACTGACTCTGAGCTTTCAGAAGTCACATATTCTTCAAAATAATATTGATCCCTCACAAGTGTACAGGATTTTAAAGCCAGATAATTTTGAAATTCTTTGAAATCTTCTAAAGCAGCTGCATTTTTTTTTCAATTAGCAAAGGATCTTACAAGTTTTCAAAAGTGGATGTCAGGTGTGTGCTGTTATACACTCACATTGCAGAGAAGGGCTTTGAAATATTTTACATTTACATAGAAGCATTTTTAAAAGATAAATTTACTAAATGAGCCATGAACATGATCTCATTTGCAAAAGGACTAGGATCTGAAGTAGATATGTAAGCAACAGTTCTAACAAAAGGAGATAAAGAAATATGTAACAAGGAGGTTTTAAAATAAATGTAGATCCTGAATGCATGCAGGCTCTTGTAAAATATTTAACTGTTATTTAATTTCGAGACAAATTACAGTATCAGATGATGTCTGTGTTTTCAAAGTTAATCAGGAAATATAGTATATGGAACTCGAATGACTGACAAATTCCCTATGAAGGCTGCCAATTAGAGCCTTGTATGGGTGGGCTAAGGCTCCAGGAGTTTTCATTTTACTTCTGTTTCTCTGTTGGAGTTCCTTTCAAGCTGTCAGAGCTTGGGAAGAACCTGGGCTTTGGTTTTTTTTTTTTTTTTTTTTTTTTAATACCTTTCATTTTCCTACATGTAGTCAAGTTTTGAAAATTTAAACATGATAAAACTCCATGGGACATGACATGATTCAGTTAACATTTTGACTGTGTAATGATCCACAACTTAATATCGATAAAAGATTAAGACAGAAAAGATGGTTATTGCTAGGAAAAAAAATTATCATGTGAGGTGTGGATTGCCAAAAATGTCATCTCTCCCTTAAGTTGTGTTAGGGTTTCTTAAAATTGCTTCAAAGGACATGGAGGAAAATTCTTGCTGTGGCTTATATATTAAAGGGTGTTACCAACAGCAATCATATGCAAGTTTAAAATTCTTCATTATGTTTTACACATAACAGACTTTTATATAATTGCACATATAAATATGTACATAAAATTGCACATGTGTATACATATATCATAAAAGAGTGTTTAGGATTTCTTTTTTTTTTTAAGATTTTATTTATTTATTCATGGGAGACACAGAGGGAGAGAGGCAGAGACACAGGCAGAGGGAGAAGCAGGCTCCATGCAGGGAGCCCGTTGTGGGACTTGATGCCAGGACCCCGGGATCACACCCTGAGCTGAAGACAGACACTCAACAGCTGAGCCACCCAGACGTCCCTGTTTAGGATTTCTTGAACAACTAGTACCTCTCCTGAATTTATGTTGTCCATTCTTTTTAAAATTATTTTCCTTTATATTTTATAGTCAACCATGGCAGGATTTTTAGTTTCCACAATTAAGTAATATTTTGGTTTCAGAACTACTGCTTCTGTGGGAAGGGAAATTTGTCACCTCTCCTCTTCTCTCTTACTATTTTGCTCCATGGCCTTTCCTAACTCTCTTCTCTTGAACCAATGGTAATGTATGCGTTATTAGAGTGTTAGAATCTATTGAGGGAGTTTGGCAAGAAAAGGCAAGGAATATGAACACTACTCTAAGATTATTATTGGAGCAAATTAGCAAGAAACTGGGTATAACCTGTATCCATCTAGAAGGGATGGGTTAAACAACAGTATAATCACATGGTGGAATATTTTTCAGTTTTATAGGAGACGTCTATAAAACTGAAAGTAAGATAAAGGCCAATGTTCACAATATACTATCTTTTGTGTATTAGGGGTTTACACTACTAAAGCATATTAATATTTTCTTGCATTTGCATAAATAAACTATAAGGATAAGAAATAAATTAATAAAAATGATCGCTTATGGGAGTATATGAGGATGAAGCAGTAGTGAGACTTCTTAATGTTTTTTAAAATTTTTGAGCCATATGAGTGCATTACCGCTTAATAAAAATGCAGAAAAGCACTTAACAAATGTTTGTTGAATGAATAAATGATTGAATGAATTAGAAGACTTAAACTTAGCTATGTTGACAATTTAAAAAGAGCTTAGTTAATTTCCCTAGTAATTGCTGCTGTATTCTGAATCTATAATTCCCTAAAACTCGGTGGACCAAATTCTCATCAAAATACACAATTCATTTGGAATCCTACTTTGTTCTGAGGCATCTTTATGCCTATAGTTTATTTATATTTTTAAAATAAAGTTTAAGCTACTCTAGCATGGAAATGATCTTTGTGTTTATTTTTTTTCTTTCTCCATCGTTTCATACCAGGCCATAATCATAGCTAATATTCAATAAATCATCAACCTCTATAAATTCTATTAATGTGTCATATAAGTGATGCTTATTATAGGACATAAAATTTAGATATCTTTTATCTTCATTCAAATTAATCGAGTCATATCATTTTACAATGATATGAGTCCTAGTGATATGTCATATATTCAGAAATAGTGGCTTTGGATGCGTTCCAGGTTACAATAAATCCCGAAGTTCCTTTGGATGACCAATTCGAATATGTGGTGATAATTGATAGTGCTTTGGTGTGCCTCAGTCCTCATACTGTTATTAGGGAATCTTGTCTAGGAATAATACGCTTTTATTTTCCTTCCTTTCCCTTCAGGGAATTTGAAGTTTCCTGTCACTGCACACCTTACCCAATCACTCATCGTGACCAAAAACAATCAAGTGAAAAACAAAAAAGTGGACTGACTACCTTTGGTTAATTATTAGAACTTTTTTCGAGCATAAGTTGTAGTGTTTGTTTTATGAAAAGTGTCTGGGTCTCTATTTAAAGTATTTTGCTTTGCCATTCTCCCCAGAGGCTTCCTTTCATACTGTCTTTGGATCCAGACTATGAGAACATTTCATTGTAAAGCTTATTTTCAATTTTCTTATTGGGGAAGTCCTTTCTGTTTATTTATTTTCAAAATTGTGACTCTTGCTTTAGAATGAAGACAGCTGTTCACAGTATTTGCTTTGAATCAAGGTAATGTTAAGCAAGTAATAGACACTCAAGGAATAAATAATAAGGTTTCAAAATTGAAATTTATATGTGAAGGCTAATTGTCTGTAAATACTTAGTCACTAATGAAAAGTTATTATTGGAAATATTATCTCCACTTATTTACACTAAAGTCTGTAAGAGTAGTATGTGAAGATGAATAACACCTATAATAATATTTGTTAAATAACAGACTTGGAAAAGATATTTGGGCATTATACTTGAAAAGAGTGCTCTGGCAATGAATTGTTTAGAGAGTGCTGTTCCAAAATGCTTTATGGAAGAGACAAGGTTTCAACAAATTTCATAAGAATTTGAAAGGATATGACAACAGAAAAGATGGAATAGCCATTCTATTTGGGGTTTTCTGTAGGTTCATCTGGCTGGTTAAACACATTAGACTGAAAAAAGCAGTGGAGCTGAAAAAGAGAGAAGTGTGATGCAGAGGGCACAATGAGAATTGGATCTCAAATAGAGAATATAAACTTGAAGCCACAAATGTGTTTCATTTGGCTCACATTGAATTAGTTCCAACTCCTACATATTGGAGATTTCACATAAGAATCCTATTTTCATCTTCTTTTTACAAAGCACAGGGCAACCCTGGGAAGCTTGCCTCCTGGCAACCACTAGAGCTAATGAAAGGCTATCTACTTTACATGGAGCATGTTATCTCGAGTTCTCCTTAATTGCTACTTGGCCATTTTTTCCCATTTAAATTACTTATGGAGCCCTGTAGACACTTCAGTTTACAAGTCTTGATTTAAAGGAGTTTATCTTTTATCAATTAGATGGTACCAGTTTTTCTTTCTGTCTGAATCTGTGTGGTTTCTGGGTTGTGTTAGTAATAGTATCCAAACCAGGATAGCCACTGTTATTATCCGGAGAGCTTGTTAAAAATATGGCTGCCAGTCCTCTCTCTTTGGTAGGTTTAGTGGGGTGCATGAGATACGTACATTGAACAAGTGTCCAAATGATTCTAATGAATCTATTCTCTAACAGACATTGGAAATTACTGAATGGGGATAGAGCAGCAGGTACATTTAGTCGATTCTTTAGTGTGAGAAACTGAGCCTAAGCTGTTTCTAATTTATTCACAAATGTGACTGTAATAGCTTTGGCTCCTTGCCAGTGGTCCTGGGAATCTTGAGTTATCCCATTGGGTACTCTGATAATGGATGTTACATGAATACTGAATATAAATTTGAAGAAGCCTTATTATCATTTTTAAAAATACCTATCCTCTATGCACCTAAAGCCAAATATCAGAGGAGAGCTATGTCATTGTAATTAACCATCACTGTCTATTAAGTCCCTGTCATTAAGAATTTTCAAGATGGAGGATATCTAGTCTAAATCTCTCCAACGAAAAAATCAAGGCCCAAGGAATTAAAGGACTGATTCAAGGTCACAAAATTCAGGAGTGGTAGAGTTGATGTGGAACTCCAGTCTTCTATTTTTTTAAAAAATCTTTGTTCCATCAATAGGTACAAAGGATGAATTTTAACATAAATGTTCTAGGAGATCAGAATTGTTTAGGGAGTATTGCATTTAGAGTTACAGTGGTATGGATTACAGATGCTATTAATTCATTCTTTTACCCTCTGCCCCTTGTAGTCATAAAAAGAACTCAGGTCTACAATTTAGCCTACTTTTACTAACTAACCATGTATATTTAAGATTTGTACATATTAGAGAATGAAAAGATAGCATAATATTAATTTTCTCAGTAAATATTTTGAAAAACTAAGACTAATTTACAAGGACAAAGGCAATTGTCTTACTAAAATAGAAATACATATAGAAATTAAAATTGGAAGATTGATGTAACATTTCCCAGGGGCCACCAGATGTCACTATTATAGGCATTTTGCATCACCCTATATTAAGAGTATTAGAGGTTTTACTGTCAATTTTAACAGTTTCAAGTTCATGATCATTGTGTATACTGTGCAAAACATTTATATATTTTTATAAAGCATATTCTACTTTTTAATAAATCTTGATGTGAAGAAAAAAGTGAAATTGAGAAATAAGAAAGATTGATCTTAGCCTAGAAATATGTACCTTGGTAAAATCGTTTGAGAAAGATGAAATGCTCATGAAAGTCCAGTCCATCCCCCAAGTATGACTGTTTCAAATGTTGTCTTTCTTCAACTGGACTCTAATGCAGTAAGTTATTTTACAACAATTAATTCAATTCCATTTAAAAGCCACTAACTAGGGATGCCTGGGTGTCTCAGTGGTTGAGCATCTGCCTTTGGCTTGGGTGGTGATTCCAGGGTCCTGGAATAGAACCCTGCATCGGGCTCCCTAGCAGGAGCCTGCCTCTCCCTCTGCCCATATCTCTGCCTCTCTGTGTGTCTCTCATGAATAAATAAATAAAAGTCTTTAAAAAACAAACAAAACTCCAGTAACTATAATTTGCAGAAGCTTTAAGTAGGTGCCAAAAGGAATAAATATGAATAAGAAATGAAAATTCGTGTCTGGGAACTTAAAAACCATTTGAAATATAAAAGGTAAAGGTAAATTTGTAAATTCATAGAAATGAAATGGAACGAGAGTGTGTTATTTAAGGTAAAAAAGCAGAGTTTTTTTTAGAAGGCTGAAGGAAGGAAGAAAGGATGTAAAAAAAGACATAGTTGCACAAGTACCTAGTACATTCAGGCAGGCAATTGCATTACTAAAGAGTAGGAATTCTGGGGAACACTAGTAGGTCTTTAATCTGGAAAAGTAAGTTAGGTCTAACTGTCAAGGGATTTCGAATGGCAGGCTGTCCTTTAATTTTCAAATTATAAATATCCACCTATGTAATTTTTTCGTAAAGGAAGCAATGCGATCTAATTACTGGTTTGCAGTCACTGGCCCATGATGTAGATGCATGGATTTGAGGTGCAAGAGGCTAGTGTTTGGGGCAGAGGGACTCCTGCACTAATGAAATGCCTTGGGTGGGAAGATAAAGAAGGTATAATATAAAGAAAATGGATCCTAATGTAAGTTACCGAGGCTATGGAACTATTGTGCAAATTTTGGTCTTTTAAAAAGTTTTACCATCAGCCTTTTAGGGAAGACCTTTTTAGGAAGTCTGATAAATTCTGTCAGTGATGGGGTTGTGGGCTTTTTTTTTTAATTAAAAAAATGCGCCAGGTATTTAAAGGACCTAATTCTCTAAAGATTCATGCGGTTATTATTACTACTACTATTATTATTAATAAAGTATCTTCTGTTTTAGAATATCTAAAACTATCCTATATGGTATTAGAACACTGTAATTCTTATACACTAATGACTTCAAATGCTACAAATCAATTAGAATAAGTATTTGAATGTAAACAAAAACGTTGATCGACAAGGAGTCTTAAGACAATAGTGAAATACCTTCTTCCTCAAAATCTATCTCCAGCTGTTCTCCCACAATGGCTAAAATACCCACTTCCCAACCCATTAAAGATTTGGTCTCCTTAATTAAGGTATTACATTTCTAGGACTGCATTCATCCGTGCAACAAACATTGATTGCCTACCATGTGTCAGGACTTTGTAGGTTCCCGGGGATACAAAGACTAATGAAATGAGATCCCTGTGTTCAAGGACTTCATAGCTTTAGGAGATAAGCACGTAAATAATTTTCATACAATGTGAAGTATACTCCTCTTTCTATGGGAAAAAATGCACTAACTGGAGGAAAGAGGGAATTGGAAAAGGATGTCCAGGAAAAGTGATGTTGGAGGTTATCTTGAAAAATGCAAAAATCCTCAAGGTTAGAACAAGCTTAGTGAGCGGACACCATATAGAATAAAAGAACCACAGCAAGTTGTTAAAACAGCCCATTGATTCATTGCTAAAGTCAACAAAGTAGAGTGACTACCCATCCCATTTTCCCTGAAACAGTCCCAGTTTTGACTTACTGTCCCACTCTTACTCTTAAAAAGTGCTAGTTGAGACAATGAGCTTATTTATATGACAAAACGTATAAGTAAAGCTATAATAAATACAGCTGTGAGCCAACTGTCACCAAGACCAGTAGCACAAGTAGATCCAAGGGGCAAGACATGGTTATAATGGTTGAGTTGGCAAGGAATCAGTGACTGGGAAAACCAAGAGAATTGGAGTGTGGGTCAAGATACTGAAAGATGGGTCACCTGGGTGGCTTAGTGGTTGAGCATCTGCCTTTGGCTCAGGTCATGATCCCGGGGTCCTGGGATCGAGTTCCACATCAGGCTTCCTGAATGGAGTCTGCTTCTCCCTCTGCCTATGTCTCTGCCTCTCTCCGTGTCTCTCTCATGAATAAATACATAAAATATTTTTTAAAAGGATACTGAAAGACACTGCTCACCTGAGGCATGAACGTGGACACGTAACATGAGCAAGAAATAGTTTCTGCTCCTTTAATCCCTTGAGATTTGGGGATGGCTTGTTATAGCAGCATAATACAGTCTATCTGGAGTGATACAAGAAATATATTATCTATATATTCATAACAGATGAAGAAATTGATACTTAAAGGTTTAAGTAATTTACCTAAGTTTACAAAGTTGGTGAGTTGATGCGCCATGGTTGGCATCCAGCAAGTCTGCACAGATATAAGTTTACCCTGTTGCTGTACAATATTGAATCTAAGACATTTAAGTCTTAATCCTATTTATTCTAAACTATTCAGAATTCTGATTCACATCCTTTCTCCTTTTATTTCCATCCTTCAATTAGGTCTTGATAGCTCCTTCACCCAGCACACACACACACACACACACACACAAAACTTTAGGATATTTGTTTTGTTTTGTTTTTAAAGATTGTGTTTATTTCTTCATGAGAGACACAGAGAGAGAGGCAGAGACATAAGCAGAGGGAGAAGTAGGCTCCCTGAGAGGAGTCTGATGTGGGACTCGATCCCAGGACCTCAGGATCACGATCTGAGTCAAAGGCAGATGCTCAACCACTGAGTCACCCAGGTGCCCAACCTTGGGGTATTTGTGTGTTTTTCTTTACTCTGAAGTAAAATTCAGACTTCTAATGAATAGGCAAAATGTGGTAGGTGCATAGCATGAGCACTGGAAGCCATTAACATGAACTAACAATAGACCTAAAAACAGGGATGGCTACTAAAAACAGAAGGTAAAAGTGGGAAATAGAGTTAGATAACAAAGTCATTCGTGTTAACATATATGCATATATGCAAACAAGGCACGGTTTGCAAGAACACAGTCTAAGAGAAAGCTATTAGACATTCAAATGGTTGCCCATTCAGAGAGTGGTAAGTGTGGTTAAGGAACAACCAGGGGTGCAAAGGAATTTGAAAAAAAAAATCAGATGAGCAACCAACCAAATCACCAACATACAGGACTTATATACACCCGGGATGATAATGTTTTATGAACTGGTAATATAAATAGCTCAAGTGTAAAAACAGAGGCAAAAATAAAACTTCACAAGAGCTGCAGTACTAGCCCTTCCCCCCCCCCCCCATGAGTTTCATTTTCAAACCATCATCATTTTGGAATAATTTCAACACACTATTTGAAAAATGCAGAATTTTTCTAAAGAGCAAGCATCATGGAAACCCAGAATGAGGAGTGAACAATCGTGTCAAATGCAAATTACCGATCCAACTACTCAAACTGGCTCAGACCCTAGTTGTCGACTGACAGATCGGACGCTCCAAAAAGCATGAAAATCTCCACAGAAACTCTTAATTATCCCATGCATAGATACGTCCATTCCTTCTGCCTTAGTGCATCATGTGTGCCCACAGTTTGTCTTCCTTTAGATGTTAATTATTTGTAGGTGATGGAGCGCTGTAGGAGTCTGGCAAACTTAAACACCAGGGAATTTAAGTTACAGTCAGATGCATCTCGATGGCACCAGGGAGTATTTGCTCCAAGGTGATATGAAATTGTGACAGGAGCCGCGTCTCAAGCTGTTTGTCTGGCTAGACCTGGAGATTTGGGAGGCTGGTACCTGCTTTTATTTATTTATATGGAGGGTTACGGAATACAGATGCCAGCGCTGACTGTGAGTTAAAGAGAAGAGAGGATAAGAGCTTAGGCTTAACCTACAGGGGACCTGAGGAATAAAGAGCCCCAGAGTCCAGCGTGGAGAAGAGAGAAGAAAGGGGAGGAAGAAAAAAGACTAAGGGAGATCAGGCCTAATGAACCTTTTCCTGAAGTCAATGAGAACCGGGAAGTGGACCCTCAGAGAGCAAGACCATGTCCAAACAAAGCAGGGATAAAGTGGATCAGCCACAGTGTCACCAAATTTGTCAACAGTTCAAAAACCAGCAAATCAAAATCTGCAGTGAGAAAAACACTCGTGCAGAGCCATCCACTATTGTTATTATCAAGGTGAGGATGTGACAGGAAATACACAACACACGCGCACACACAAGCACACATGGGCCTGCAGGCCTACACTAACACACGGGCACGCACACGCACATGTGCTTACTTTGGAAGCTCAGGGAAATGTGACCATAGATTTTACTATACTTTGTGGTGATGTTTGGACTTTATGTGAAAGAAAATGCGGCTGTTTGCTCTTTATTTCTGTGAGTGAAAATGATAAAAAGGCTTTATTCTACTATGAAGGAGTTAACAATAAAACTAGAGGCTCATTGATACCCCTCCGTCCTCGAAAGTGCTGAGGAATCAAGTTACAGAAAATGCCAGGCTTGAACGTTACCTCAGGAGAGCAGAAGCTGAAGGGAACGTGGGCAATGAAAGTGAAAAATCTCAGGATTTGCTGGAAGTGTGAAGTAAATGGATATATTCACCCGGAGCCAGCGAAAACAGCCTCACTTCCTGGGCTATTTTGATCATTGGGAATTGCCAGGATATCACAAGCAATTTTAATTAGAGGAAACGTACCGTCTTGTCATATTTGATTTGTAAGCAAACGTTGTTTTGGTTTTTTTTTTTTATGAATATAGCATTATAATGAATACATTATCTCCCAGTTACATTTGTATGGTATGAAAACAATAAAAAAATTGACATTTGACTCTCCAGACTCTTACTCGACAACGCATGACTCATTGTGGAATTAAAATGCTTTTCTTTTTTAATGTTTTCCCTTTCCTAACTCATTTCTCTGAGTCTTTCTATCTGACTAAACAATGAGCAGGCCAAGAATGACACATTTTCTTGTATGAACTAGATTGAAAATTGTTCCCTCTTAGAAACTTCTTAATATCAAAGAAGCACACTCCAGATACACACACTGTTGCATCATGAATGCCACGTGTGAATCTACTGGGAGACCAGAGAAAAGTAGAGGCTAAAAAAGCACTGAGTAATATAAGGAAGTGTTGAATAACTATATTTTATGCCTGAAACTAATAGAATTCTGTATGTTAACTACACCAGAATTAAAATAAATAACTTAATGCACACCCGCCACACCCCAAAAAACATAGAAGTCTTTTAGCTTCTATAAAAGAGAGCATCTGCCTTTGCCTCAGGTCATGCCTGGGGTCCTGGGATCGAGTCCCGAATGCGACTCCCATCAGGCAGCCTGCTTCTCCCTCTGCCTGTGTCTCTGCCTCTCTGTGTGTGTCTCTCATGAATTAATAAATAAAATCTTAAAAGAGAGAGAGAGACATACTAGCTGTTGTCTTATGTGACCATATTCCCAGAGGGGGATTGGCCTTACTTGCTTCATAGGTACATGGTTAAGTATACAGTAGAGTAGAAGACACGTAGCACAGGATATAGAACCTAATTCTGATCGTGGAGTCACCATTCTCATTTAGCAAATCTGCTGAAGGAAATCATCCAATCCCTTGAGAATTGTTTTCTCATCTCTAAAATGATTTCTAATAATGGTCATTTTTTAGATTTAATATTCTGTGATTTTTTTTTTAGTCCTCTATTCCGTCTCTTTGCATGACCATGATAATTATGTAAGTTTACATTAAACTTTTATCAAAACATTAAAAAAAAAAAACAAAAAAAAAAAAAAACGGGCAGCCCAGATGGCTCAGCGGTTTAGCTCTGCCTTCAGCCCAGGGTTGTGATCCTGGAGACCCAGGATCGAGTCCCACATCAGGCTCCCTGCATGAAGCCTGCTTCTCTCTCTGCCTGTGTCTCTGCCTCTCTTTCTCTCTCTCTCTCTCTGTGTCTCTCATGAATAAATAAATAAAATCTTTAAAAAAATTAAAAAACAAAAAAAATTAAAAAATTAAAAAAATTAAAAAAAAAACGTTAAAAATAATCACACATCCCCTGTGACTCTGTGTATTCGAGAATGGAAGTTTGTGAGTGCATTAGTGCCCTGGACATTGTACATTTTGAATTAAATATTTGTAGATTGCTACTTAGAAAAAATCACCTTTACGCTGTGCTCCATTTCCTTCCCTCACCCCTCCTCACCCCAGGACAACATTTTCCTGATACAAGAGGCGCCTAGGCCAGACTTCAAGGGGATATAAAACAGAGGAGAGGGAGAAATTTCCCATTACAGGCAGAGACACTCAGGAAAATGGCTGGTTGAGTCTTCAGTGAGTGCTCTTCAGTCTACATGACAATACTTAAGTGTATAGAGGCCCAGAGCTCTGGTGGTGTCCCAGGAAGCCGCTGCCTCTATCACAAGGGCCTTTACACTTTGTGGGCTGAAAGGATCCCAGTCTCTCAGGGAAGTGATCTTTTTGTAGCTGCTGTTGTTCAAATATCAAAACAACATCTGAAACAATTGAATTAGAACATAGGAAGAAAGAGGGATTGATAAATCAATTTTGAGATTTTGCTGATAAAAACTATGATGATAGTTTGATTTGATAGCTTCTCTGTGCAAGGTCCAGATACCTGGCACATATTACTTCTAATTATCATTAAAATACAATAAGACAGATATTTTACCCCTATTTTAGAGAAGACAAACCTGAAGCTCAGAGAAGTGTAATCATCTGCCCAAGTTTATGGAGCTCATAGAAATTAAACCTGGATTAAACCTGCTTTTTGAGACTCTAAAGTTCATGGTTTCTCAACTATTCCACATTGACTTCTTGCCACAAAATTACAGCTATATTTTACGAATAATACCTTTGTGGCAAAACCTTAATAATCTAGTTAATATGATGGGCCCTGCTTCTTTTACTAGTAAAGATTTGTTGTCCTCAAAATAATATCAAGTGCTTTCCATTTATTTCTTTCCTTACTCCCCTAATCCTGACTACCTACTCTCGCCACATGCTACTACAGCCATAGTGGGAATATCAGATAGAAAGTGAGCGGAGTCTAGAGAATAGTAATAAAAACTAAACATTATTACATTAGCTGTAAAGAATAGGTAGCTACATGGAACTTCATAAAAATAAGCAAACAAAAAATCAAAACAGGAATTCAGGGGAAAAAGACTTCAGTACAGAGACAGTACAGAAGTGAAAGCCAGGGTACAGAGGACAGGTGAATTACTGAAATGGCTTTACTGAAATACACCAAAATACTCACTTTCAATTAAATATTAAATATTAAAAACTATACTGTGAGACAAGAAAAGACCACGTCGAGAAGGAAGTGCTGAGAGATACAGACGCCTCCAAAAACAGAGTAGAAAAATTAAAACCACGATAGGAATAATAACTATTTTTCCTCGATGTAATGTTAGCAACCCTCTTGCATCAAAAATAATTTTATACTCGTTGCTAATTAATTCCCATGAAAGCTGATGGAAGAGAAATAGAAAAACTGAGTATCGTGTTTTTTCTAGCATTGTTATATTTGCGTCCATTGAAATACAACCCCCTATCTTTCTTTGGAATATCCTACCGTGTAGAAAACTTTCTAATTCCTTTCCATCAGACACAAACATCAAATTTAAATATTGTAGTCAAGAGGTATTAAACATTTTCTAACAAGGACTAAATATTCTTGTATTAGGGGGTAGACGGGAAATTTTTATAACCAACCACTATTCTTGACTATCTCTACCTTTTGATTTTGAGAATGCCACTTGGTAAATATTAATTATTATGAATGATGGCAAATGGAATGACTATTTGCACAAAGGGGTACAGGAGTACTTAGGACTTGGTTTAGAAGCACCAGGCATTTTTCTTGCCACATGCAACTGTGGATAGGAAGACTGTTTATTTCAAAATTCAGGAGATAAAATAGTACCAAAACCTAGAAATTGATTTTAGAAAGCTGTCAGGACTCAGGCATGTGGGTAGGAAAAGGCATTGCCTGCATTTTAGGTTACAATGTTCTGACACCTACAAGCATCTGACTTAGCAGACTTTTTTTTTTAAGTGGTGCTTAAAAATGTTGGTATGGAACATAAGTAGATAATGCAAATATGTTACCGACCCCTACCAATAGTTGCAATTATGCAAATTTTAAAGCCTTCATCTTTTATAATTAGGTGTAGTGGGCTTATGTAGTTAGATTCTCCACTGGCTGGCTCAAATTCCCTAATCTGTTGAGCAGCTTTCCCCTAAAAATAATGCACTTCAGATAGACAAAAATATGCATTCTGCAAAGGAATGACAGAATTTTTATGATGAAAAGGAAAGACATGACATCCAGAATAATTGTTAGTGACAAATTCCTTGTTTATCATTTAAGAAATGTGTTTTTATGAAGAGCTGAGATTCTTTGACAATAATTAAGCATATTGTTAAATTGGTCTTAAGAGTATGAAATTTTAATTAGCATACTCAAACTCTAAAGATGAAAATTTTATTGACTTATGTGCTAGATGGGAAGAATTTTGCCTATAGTAAAATTTACATAGAATCTAAAATTATCCTTAATAGGTAAATTGCTTTAGTTATTAACTATTGACACCTAAAGAATCTCATTATCCATTAATAGCACATCATGCAAACTTAGGAAATACAGTTTTCAGTAGAATTGTACATATATAAATTATACGTTCAAAACTTATATATTAAAATTTATATATATAATTATGGATATTTATATATAAAACACATTAAGCCTCTTGTTTCATAATAAATAAAGACTCTAGAGGTGTGTTGGTATGTCTAAGTTTTTCATTAAGAAGTTCTACTGACTTGAATAAGAAACTGAGGACTCTTTAGGGACAAGCCTAGTATCTTGGTAGACTATACTCTAAATAAATTTCATATGCTATCTTTATTTTCTCATTTAATCTCAGACTATATTTAAGGACAGAGAGGTTATTTGACAGTAGGAAAAGGAAAGTACTGAAAAAGCCAATTCAAGCTTATTTTCCCCTAAATGAATCAGTCATTGAGACAAGGGAAGATAGGAAAGAAACAGCTACTATGATTTTCCAGGAAGAAAAAGTATGCAATCCAAAGACTTGTAGGCCATGAGACAATTTTGGATAGTAGTTTTCGAAATAGGGCTTGTGGTTTATTGCCTAAATTATCTTTCCCAAGCACTTTTTCTACGAGCTCTCCACGGATTAATGGAGGGAGATCCAATGTGGCTGATGATTAGAAGTAGTAATCAACTGTTACTTAATTTTTTTTTTAAGATTTTATTTATTTATTTATTCATAAAGATGTAGAGAGAGAGAGAGGCAGAGACACAGGCAGAGGGAGAAGCAGGTTCCATGCACCGGGAGCCCGACGTGGGATTCGATCCCCGGTCTCCAGGATCGCGCCCTGGGCCAAAGGCAGGCGCCAAACCGCTGCGCCACCCAGGGATCCCCTCAACTGTTACTTCAAATAGTGAAGGATTAGATATAATAAAAAGACTTCATAAAGATAGATTTGATCAGTTCCTATTTCAATCATCCCCAAAACAGTGAATTAACAAAAAATTTTCCATTATAATATCAATAATTTGGTACCCATTTAAAAATACTGGAAAAAACAGATGACCTAATGTAAATTAATTGTAGTGTTATATCAGGCTGTGCATACTCTGGTCATGTACCTTCCTTGATTATAGAGACTCTAAAACAACATGCTTTGTTAAGTTCTACCCTTAGATTCAGCACAGAATCCACCTGTCCCAATACTCCTTTCCATGGTCCCAGTAGATGGACCACATTTTAGTTTTTTTTTTTTTTTTAAAGCAGTAATTTGCAACAGAGTGAGTAGAATCGTGAATAAAAATTATTCAAAAATATTTATTTGCCACTTATTTTATGACTTCACTAATTTGAAATTAGGGCAAAATCCACCCATATTTGCTTCTGTATTTTGTTTAGCACAAAGAAATTAGTCTTTGGAAACCAAACCAAACCAAACCAAACCAAACCAAACCAAACTGGATCATCAACGCAAGGTGGCACTATGGACCAGCCACTTAGGACTGGGAGCATTTTAACCATTTCTCCCTTACCTCTGAGACCAATTTATATAATTCCACCCTTACCCCTAACTTTGTACCTATTTTTTCATACAAATCTGGTAATGAAATGGGGAATGTAGTTTTCTTAATTCAAAGAAAAATGCAAATTTGAAGCTCACTAGTGGATATTTATAGTCACTTTTCTCCAAGAAAGACACCATGATTGTATTCTTATTATCATCTTATGAATGGACTCCTTCTCTATAATGACATAGTCATCTTTCTATTCTGATTTGGCTGGCCAGAATATGATTTGTCACTACTTTAGTTCATCACATACACAGTTACAAAGACTATTTTACTTCAAGGCCATTTTCATGTCACCACTATTTCAGTAAAATATTTTCTTTCAACCAAGCATCTCCAGTGGACATTCTGTTATGTATTAGTTTAAATATAAATTCTTAATTTGGTATTCAACTCCATCTCATTTTAATTCCAAGACACTGGTGTATACACACACACACACATGCTCACACACACATTCTCATCTCTCCACCCAGACAAGTCCTATTTTGTATCCCTTAAAACTATTGTGAGAATTCCAGTCATCTGTAAGGGTTTTTTCCTAACACTTGTGATATGTGTCCCCCTAAGACCATTGTTGATTGGAGCAAGTCAGTTTATTTAAATTCCATCATAAGGCTCATCTTCTCGAATAAGTCTAAACCCACATTCTTCCAACACATAATCCTATATTTTGCAGCATATTCTTAAGCACTATTCTTATGTGAAATACTCAAAAAAATATTTAATGATAGACTATTATTTACAAAGGATGATCTACAGTTGCTGGGGCTTGCTTTTCTTTTCTTAAGGATATTATAGCTTTATTATTTTGTACTTCCTAATCATTTTGAGCATAAGGTATACTATAGCTAGTTAGTACTTGACACAAGTTCAGAGAATAAATATGTAAGCCCAATGTTTCTAATAACTTAAATTTGTTAATACTGACAGATAACACACACATAACAAACCAAAGGCAAACATATCGATGGGTAACAACATTTTTAAATTGTGAAATATATATATATATACTAATAAAAATAAAAGTACACATATTCAATGCAAGCTTCAAGGGTAAGCATACTTAAAAGGAGAGTACAAGAGTCAATATTGTCATTTAACATTTATTGAGGTTCTTAATCATGAGCAGTACTCAACAGAATACAGAATTAGACAAAAAGCTAGAGAAGCAAGCCTCTTGATTTCATTTCTGCTGTTCAAACAATGAAGACAGCAGCTAAAGAAAATAACTCAATCTCTGAGTACGAAATATTTAAAATCATACACATTGAAAGTTTTTATATCATAAACCACTTAATTAGCACATATAATCACAAAAATTTGGGGTATAAACTTTTAATAAGACGAAGGAAAAGGTCAAATGTCCCTTTTCAATACTTCTTTTTTTTTTTTAAGATTTTATTTGTATTTATTCATGAGAGACACACACACACAGAGAGAGAGAGAGAGAGAGGCAGAGACACAGGCAGAGGGAGAAGCAGGCTCCATGCAGGGAGCCCGACATGGGACTCGATCCCGAGTCTCCAGAATCACACCCTAGGCTGAAGGCGGGGCTAAACTGCTGAGCCACCTGGGCTGCCCTCAGTACTTCTTTTAAAAATTTAGTTATAGATTTGAGTTAATGTCACATGCTAAAATATTTCAGTTTAGCAACATTTTTCCACTCACATTCTATGAGACAATTTTATTTAAATGCTACTTATACATCTTCCACATCAATTTGTTATCAATTAAGACATATCTTTGTCATTTAGAAAGATTTCCTAGAAACGTTTATCTTTAGTTTACATAGTTTATGTGATACAGAAACATGGGTTTTTAAAAAAATATTTTATTTATTTACTCATGAGAGACACAGAGAGAAAGGCAGAGACATAGGCAGTAGGAGAAGCAGGCTCCCTGGGGAACTCGGGATCACCAGGACCCTGGGATCATGCCCTGAGCCCAAGGCAGACAGTCAACCATTGAGCCACCCAAGTGCCTGAAACAGAAAGTTTTTAAATCTATATATGATGCCATTATGAAAGTTTTATCCCAAGTTATAAGTTCCTATTTGATCATTAGGGAAGTTTCAGATTTTTGTTGTGGCTCTTGTTATTTTGTCTGTTTTAGTTATGAGAATTTTTATAGTATGTGATTTCTGTAATGTAATCGTTCGCTTTCTTCCTTTTTAAAATGATCTACACAAGGTTTATGTAAAATGGCATCTAACACAATTGGAAGGTTTTAGTCCCAGAGATAATAAGTAAATCTGTATTTGACCCCTTAAAAACGTATAGAGATTATAGGTAACCTCTATGATCATCCAAAACTAACATTGTTTTTTTTTTTTTAAGATTTTATTTATTTATTCATGAGAGAAACACACACAGAGAGAGAGAGGCAGAGACACAGGCAGAGGGAGAAGCAGGCTCCCTGCAAGGAGCCCGATGTGGGGCTCAATCCCAGACCCCAGGATCATGCCCTGAGCCAAAGCCAGATGCTCAAACACTGAGCCACCTAGGCATCTTCAAAACTAACATTGTTGATGGTTATTTCCAATTTGCCTTCTACAGAAAAAAAAAAAAAACAAACCTGGGAAGAATTCAAATATAAGGTATATTCTAAGAGAAAATTTTGGGGGAAAATTCTTTGTATTTGAACACATAAGATTTTACTCCACAGATTTCTTAATTGTGTTCAGTGAATATATTCCACACAAAAAAAAAAGAAAAGAAAAAATAATAGCATGAAAATTATGTTGGATAAAATTCAAGTTTAGTTTAATATATGTACACCACTTGCAATAATCTGAAAACATAAAGATAGATGGGGCAATAAATGTAGACAAAGAAGTGGCTACTTGTTGACTTACTACAGAAATAATGAAGTATAGTGGTTCTGTGTACTTACTGGAATCAGTCTGCTGTGTTTGAATATCACCTCCACCATTTGCTGCTGTGTGATCTCGGGTAAGTTATTACCTGCTCTGTACATCAGTAGTCATATCAATGCTTACCTGGTGGAATTGCTTGGAAATGGTACAAGTTGACAAAGTACTTAGCTAGTTGCTTGTATCCGGTTATAATGAGTGCTACAAAAAAATGTGTTAAAGATAAAAAGTGGGGTGCCTGGGTGTCTTAGTAGGTTGGGCATCTGACTCTTGATTTTGGCCAGGCCATGATCTCATGGTCCTGAGATTGAGCCTGGCTTCAGGCTCAGAGCTCCATGGGGAGTCTGTTTGAGATTCTCTCTCCCGCTCCTTCTCCCGCCACCCTCACACACGTGTGTGTGCGCATGCACTCTTTCTAAAATAAATAAAAACAAAAAACTAGTAAACAGGCAATGTGATCTGTGTGCATGTGATTTTTTCTTCTTTCTTTTTAAATTCCAGGTGGTAGAAAAGATGTCTATGTTTGAAGACTTAGAGAGTGGACCTCTTTGCTCTCACATACACGTATCTAATCACTTTGAGTATTTTAGTTCTTTCCTTCTTTTCATGTCTTCCCTCCTAACACGTTCACTGGTTTCCATCACAGGGCCATTTTTATAATATGGCTTTATGTTGACTTTGTTCTTTGGGATATTTTATGTCTTCCTGGTGCTACATTTAATTCTAAGTTGCAAGTTTCTCACTTTAAATTCTAACATGGAATTTTATTGAAAGAGTGGATCATGTGACCATGTTTTGTAATTTAATGAATGAATAAAATTGAATTAAAGCATAATTCTGATTCTCTTCAACTTAAATAATCACTGATGGCATATTTTTAAATTCTGCTTCAACATAAATTCATTTTAAGGGAATTTTTATGTATGAGAGAAAGTAATTTCATCTTTTTCAGGCTCAAGCTAAATTGCAAACATTTTCTAAAAATATAATTTATTGTGGCATGTGAAATTCCTACTGAGAATCCTCCATGCTCTGGTACATTCTAAAAGTCATCAAATTTATTTTCCAAATAGTTAAAATGATAGAACAGGTTTGAGCTGAAGAGAAAAATACTATTTTAGAGCTATAAAAGTAGTTTGACACATTCTTGTTAAAATAAATTTAGCATATGGACAATGAATAACGTTTCTTCTTTTGATGTAACAAAAACATGAGGTTTTTAAAATATCTGTATTATAATCACTGCTATCGCCTTTAAGCAAACAACTAATCAGGACAATATGTGCTTCAGACACTCAGATAAATAAGATCACCTTTGCTTAGTTCCATTATGAACTAATATACTTTTTAACTAGCTTCTCCAAAGTACTACATAATATCTATCTATTTCTGCTATTTCCTAGTGGAGCCTTTGTTCGTGGTATTATTGGGATTCCACAGATTAAAAAAAAACAACAACAACAATGGCACTTTTGGCTTATTATCTGCCAACAAACATGCCTGTCAAAAACTAGGCAAACCAGTGACATTCTCTTCTGACATGCTTAGATTCAAATTGTTTGATATGGTTTATAACAAAGCCACTAAATATTCAATGTTGGATTACATTTGTAAATGGCCTATTAGAGTGACAGGAACATTCAATAAATAAAACCAATGAATTAGTAATATCCAATCTTTCAATTTTTTTTCAAGAAGCTCAAAGTGTTTGCTTTGTCTTTTATTACTTAGGTGCTAAGAACTTTCCTTTATTCCACCCTTTGTAGCAGAGTAAGTATCCAGACTCATACAGCAGGAGGACTACACCAGGCATGTCCTTCCTGCACTTGAAGTCAATCAGCCGTCCCAAGCCACCGAGGCCATTCGAGTGGCCCATGCCTTATGAAGCTGCTGAAAGGAAACTAGCATGGCAGCTCTGGGGTCCTGAGTCCACAATAATGCAATTGATTGCTGCCTTTACTACTTCAACCTATCTTTCGGGGCCCTGTCCTCAGATGGGCAAATATAACCACAGGGATGCATAGATATCCAGCTAACAAGTGTTCTTGTATCTAACTCGGTCATAATTAAACCCTTAATGGCAATCATGAAAATCTCCTTTCACTGGTTAGGTAATTGCAGACACAGAGAATAAAAGCTTAAGTGTAATTGTAGGCCTTGTTGCCAGCTGAATATTGAAATGTGTTAGTATTGTGATTACTTAATGTCCCAATGTGGCTTGTGGCCAATGCTTAAAACACACTCTAGAAAACTATAACAAAAAGCATAAACAAAGCTTAGTTCTCTAATAGTGTCTTAATTCTGCTTATATTGAGAATATATAAGCTTTGTTATTTTGAACTTAAGCCATGACGTAAATTAGATATCTATAGAAACTAAGTTTGAACTAAAAGTGGTGTTATAAAGGTCACCCATCTAGAAATAAAATCGTCTGATTATATATCCTGACTCTTGCCTTTGGCAAGTAACTTTCATCATAGTTCATTTTGTTAGCTGTTGAGGAGTCTATCAATCAATTGTTTCTGCTTAAGAAAACGTCTCCAAACCCAGCAACCTAAAACAGCCGTCATTTGTTCTTATACATGCATCTGCCATTTCACTGGGGTTAGATGATCCTGACTAGGTTCAACTGGGCTTCGACAGCCTTGACTCCAGTTCTTGAAATGTCTTTCATCCTCCTTGGAGGATGCGTTTCTTGGGGCATGTTTTTCTCATGGGAAAGGCAGGAAAGGCAAGAAGGGCAATGCCAAGCCCAACCAAGCAAGTACATTTCAAACCTTTTCTTCTCCATGTCTACTAAAATCCACTAGTCAATATAAGTCATGCAGCTGAGCCCAAAGTTAAGGGGTAAAGAAATATACATTGTCCCTAGCCAGTGGAACTACAAATTTACATGGAAAAGAATATGAATTCAGGGGTTTGTGAACCAATTTGTAAACCAGTTAGAACCAATAACTCTCTACCATAAGGCCCCCATTAGTGATTTTCTAATTATGTCTAGGTATTTCTAGAGTTGTTTTTTTTTTTTTTTTTAACAAGCCTCCTCTGTAGGCAGAATTACTAGATACCTATACAGCCATAATCCAGAGAATATACATGTTCATCTCAATTTTCGCCTCAATTTCCCACAGATTGACTATCCAATTTTCAGGTTTAGTGTTGTAAAAATAAATAAATAAATAAATAAATAAATAAATAAATAAATACATACATACATACATACATACATACATACATAAATTCACTCTTCTAAAATTTTTTTAAAAATTTTAAAAGTAAATTACAATAACTCAGTATCTATACATAAGAATTCATGCATTGTATGGCACCATAAGATAAACAGTAATTGCCATGCGGTGTCTATGGCAATGTACAACTACCTCTTCCTGTGACTAGATATATAGATGTTTTGAGTAATAATATGACCTCCCTCTGCCAACAATCCACTTTGAGTATGCAGTAGGGGTCATGGCAAACAAAAGAGATTGAATGTTACCAGATTCCCTTGCAGTCACATAGAACCACACAACTGATGTCAAAGAAAGTAGAGAGAAGTGACATGTCATCCCCAGATTTAGGTGGTTAAGAGTGAATCCCTTATCTCTTTGCTCATCTATACCATTAAATGAAGAGAAAAATGAGGCTCTCAGAGCTGTTGGATTACAGTAGGTAAAGACCCTGATTTTCTCAGTGACACTATGGAACAAATCCAGATTGAATAATGACACAGAGAACATACATTTTAATTGTATTAAGACACAAGAGAGTCTGGTTTCTTGTTTTATAGCTGCTTGCATATCACTTTTGTATTTATAAGGCATTATTTTTTGTATTTTAGGTTGATATATTTAAAAATCATGAGCGTGCTTCAAATGGTGGATTTCATTTTAACCAAGTTGTTTTGCAGTAAACCCATTTTGTAGCCTATTACTAGCTATGTTAATTTTGCGACACTATTTCATTTTTTTCTTATTTGTGACTTCTTTCCCACCAGGTTAATTCCTGTATACTGGAGTTCTGTGCAAGATATCCCAGGAACAGAGAGGTTATGTTACTAAAAACCAAACAACTCAAATCTAGGTTTCTAGTTTTATAGATACAGTGCATGGTGCCATTCCACAAGAAATTAGGTAATCTCTTTATAAGGCAAACAAAATTTTTAATGCCTAATAATTCCTACCCATTTCTGTGGAGTATATCTTTAACTAGAAAAGAAGTGCTAAACTTGGAGGAAGAGTGGTTGTTAAACTAAGATGGTATTGCTAAGTCGCCAGTGAGCAAATAACAATTATTTTTAATAGCATCAAATGTTCATTGCATTCACAATTTGGGATGGAACTCATTGACCATTCTAATGTCTCATCTAGTATAACCTCTTTATTATTCAAATAAAGAAACTGAGCCATAGAGCAGTGAATCAATTTCCCCACATTTGCAAAGGTAGAAAACTGAAACCCAGACTTGGGAATCAAATCTCCTAATGCCTAACCCACTATTCTTTCCACTACAACAAACTTCAATCCATTAGACATTATATTTCAGAAAAAATTAACATATTTTGGCTTTTGTGAGATATGATGTCTATTAAAAGATAATATTATAATTTTCTTCTAAAGTTAGTGCATGTGTTTAATGAAAATCCAATAAAAATCCCAATGGGATGATTTCAGAATCGAATCTATTTCATTCGAAAGATCAAATAGACATTAATATTTAGAAAATGATAAAAAAGACTAATAATAGAGTATCTGCTATGCAAGGTTTTAAACTTAACATAAAATTACACAACTAAACCAATGTGATGCTATTATTAGAATAAACATCAGGTCAACAAGATAGAATAAAACAGTCTAGACACAGATTCTACAAAGAAGTTTATATATCACAAGAACTGGCAGTGCACATTGGATGAAATAAACAGTCAGTGACTATCTTCCACTTTTCATAAGCAAGTTTGACCAAGACCTCAATGCTCCTTTTCTAGATGATACTCAATTGGGGGTGGAGCAAAAAACCTCTACAAAATCTTGCATTCAACGTCTCTTTGTTTAGAAGTGCAGGTTACACTCTTTGATTCTATCTGAGGCTAGAGGAAACTGATTGCACTCTACTGACAAGTTGAGAATTTTCATGAAATGTTATCACAGACCCCATTTCTGCTGTGAGAGAGGTTCGCATAAGGTCAGAATACTCCCTCTCTTCAAAACATTGTTAAGGAATAAAGGAACAATAATGTTTACCAGTCCCTAAGTAGGTGTTCAGAAAATTCTCTCACAAGTATAATAGCCTAAAGGGAGGATTCATTCCTAATTTGCATAAGTCCTAAGACAAACAAATGGATATACTAAGCTTATACCGAAATAAAGAAATCATGGTAGAAATATCAGTAGATTTTAGAACATGATCATCAACCTTCTATTTATTAAAATAACAAAAAGAGCAAACGATATGAACAAATTACCAATATTTTTATTTAACATGCAAAATAAAGGGTTAATATGAAAAAAACTTCCTATAAAATCAATAAGATAGGGCACTTGGGTTGCTCAGTGGTTGAGCATCTGCCTTTGGCTAGGGTCATGATCCCGGGGTTCTGGGATCGAGACCCACATCAGGCTCCCCAGAGGGAGCCTACTTCTCCTTCTGCCTATGTCTCTGCCTCTCTCTGTGTGTCTCTCATGAATAAAAAAATAAAATCTTAAAAATAAATAAATAAATAAATAAATAAATATAAAATAAATAAGAAAAATATATAGGCAATAGGTGAGTAAAAAGAATGTGAACGAGAAATTCAGAAATGAATAAATATAAAGGTTCTAATGTGTTACAGTAGAGAATGTACATTTTTACAAAATTTATAACAAAATATTTGAAATATGCATTGCAAGTTTTTGAAACATCTGACCCATTAATTTTATTTTTGGAATCCATCCTAAAGTAAATATATTTACTATTTAAAGAATGTTTGCTTGTTAAAGAATATATGCAAAAAGAAAGAAAGAAAAAAAAAAGATGTACACACATCACATCTTATCATCAAAACTGATATTTTAAATTGATTCAGTTAGAAATCAATCTGAATTAACCAGTGTGGGAGAAATGTTAAATAAATTTCAATGAAATATTATGTAATTCTTAAAGTGAAAATTAGGGAAAGTTTTTAATAATCTTTATTTGATTGAATACTATGGAATATATGGAAATATTGATAAAATGACACAGGTAAAAGCTGGAAAAACTTGTATTAATATCTCAATTCTGTTAAAGGACATATGCATAAAAAGGACTGGAAAAAATATCTGCCAAATATAACAGAGTCAATATTGTTAGACACTGTAATTATGAGTGGGTGGTAATTTCTTTTCTATGGTTCTCCAAATTTTCGAAGGATACATTTATTACTTTAACAATCTGAAAATTCTAATATCCTTGCTGACCCCCACACGACTCTGCACCTAAGTACTATCAGAGTACTGAAAGCTACTCGACTAAAGATTTCATGTAACTATATTCTACTGACCATTCTATTTTTGGAGTTATTAAGGAGATATCACATAATTTACAAGTGATTTCCTACTTTTATGTCCTTAAATAATCTTTTTTAGATTAAACCCAATAGTTGATTTTATAATTAAAATCATTTTCTCTCTTTTTTCTCCCATTAAACTAGTTGAACTCCTATTAAAATCGTGTTAATTGCCATCTCTTATATCTTACTGAAATATAAAATTTGATTATTCTACTTTGTGTGTCAAACCATGTATCTCAGAATATCCAGTGTCTTATTAAACTGTAGCAAGTGGTACAGAAATCCAGTTGTAGCATACAGGAGTTATGAAACGTGTGTTTATCCAATCCCTGTTGGTCTCTTCAATCTTTTTTTTTTGTTGTTGGTCTCTTCAATCTTTATCACATTGTTCCAAAGCTGTTAAGATAACTGTACTTACAGCTTATACTCACTGCTCTTCCAATTTCCTCATGTTAGAAAGTTTATATGTAACATCTCTAAATTGCAGCGACAATCCACAAAGGAAACCTACCATAGACAACTAGAGGGTGGATGAGAAGATACAGAAAGAAATTTTCCAAACTGGTATTTACAGAACTTTTAATAGCCAACATACCTTTGGTATTATTTCTAAGAACTCTTGCATAACATCTTGCAATAAGAATTCCAGAGTTTAGAATAATTCACAGCTAAGTACAATCTCAAGACCAGCTATCCTTTATAAGATGTAATGTGGTTATTACATATATAAGTCAAAGATTTAGAAACTGTACACCATAGAAAAAATAATTTGGTGAGATATTATCTGATGTAATGAAAAGGTGTTTTCTTTTGCTAGGTTAAACAGAAGTAGTATTTGTTCTTAAGTGCAAGTGTTTACAGAGGTTTTAATAAGCTTAATGGACATCCTAAATCTTTCCCAAACTTAACACATCATCCTCATCCTAAACTCTCATTTTGAAAAATTGCCTCCATGTGTGTCCCTCAGAAAACAGCTGGGAAATACTTATTCTGACAATTCTTTGACTACTGCTGTTAATGTAAATCACTTTTTTTTTTTTTTTTTTTTTGCCGAATGTGTAACTTTTCTCAACAATATATTTACAAGTGATCTGTGCTAGAGATCATCTACTCTCCCCACTAAAAATGACCAAAAATAAATATGGTGTGAGGTTTTCTGTCTCCTGAGAATCCTATACACTCTGGCTATTGTTTATTGAGAAGATAAATGAGGAAATGCGGAGGAGCAAAGTGGCCGCCCAACTGGAGTCATAGAGATGGAAATAGCTTTCAGGATCCGCCCACAACCACACAGCCAGCCACCATGAAGAAGTGGATGATCTTTCAGGGTAAAAACAGCTCGGGAGAACCAAGTTGTCCCCTCAGCACAAGTCACCCACTCTCCCCTGCTTAGTGTTCCACATGACACCAACTAGGTCACTCTCTGTCTGCATCCACAGCTCCTGCTGTCACTTGCAACTGGCCCTCATTCTTCTCTTCTCTATGGAGGCGTTTTCTTAACCCTGAGTCCTACATCCCCATAGTTTCTGCTTACTGCTTCCTTTCTGTGGATCTCTCAGCAACTTCCCCCCCCCCCCCACTATTGTCTTCAGCCTTTCTTTGAACGTCCCATTCAAACTTCACAAAAGAGATGAAAATCTGATCGGCTCTGTCAGTCTCATCCATTTTAAGGCAGTCCAGTTGGTGAAAGTGCTCTCGCCAGGAAAATGTACACTCTGCTGGCCACACTCCACGTGGGTGCCTTTGTGTCTAGCACACACTCTGGGGCCAATTGTATATGGAAAGAGTGGTGACCTCCCTTGCAGAAGGAGCCCCTCTGAGGAAGTTTTGGAGCAACAAGCACCTTGGAATCTCCAGGGGAAACCACAAAACTGACAGATGGCTTAGGATGCCCCCTTTTAGTATTATTTATGTCTTCTTTTGTATGCTATTCAGTACATCCTTTAAAATTTTATATTTTTATGCAAATATCCTTATGTGGAATTAAAAAATGTTCCTGCTTAAATTTGTGTAGAGTACTGATAAATGCCTAAGGGGAGAATAAGCACAGTAGGTGGAATGCTCATTGAAACCTTGGTAAAAAATGTAAAACTAATCTGAGACGTCCTTTTTTTCTTTCTGTAAAAGAAATTAAAGGTGTCTCTGAGAAAGATCCAGCTTAGTGAACAAATGTGAACCATGAAATTGGATGATCAACCAGTTGCTTGAAATAATGCATTGATTAGGTATTCTTATTAATAAGGCAGGAGGTCTCATACCTCTAGTAGTATTTTTGCTGCTATGAATTGGAGATGTAGAAAGCAAGGTCTGGGACCCAGGAAGATCGTTTCTTTCCCCAATCCTTACAGAAGAGTAGACCAGAGATGTTGAGGCTGAGAAGATACATGACTTTCCAACGCAGGACGTCAATAAGGCGTATGCACCGAAATGGGTTGGAAACCATCTAAGGCCAAGAAAATGACAAGCAGGGAATGTAAAGAGCCTTGTGCTCTGTCATCAATAGTTTGAATGCTCGAGGGAGGTCAAGACCTATAAGATTAGCCCCTTCTTCTGTCACACAAAAATTGAAAGGCTGGTTTAAACTGTGCTTTTATAATAGCACTATAAAGTAAGGTCATTCTTCCATGTATGCCAATAAGAACATTCACATCTGCAGCAATTTGTGCTATGGTAAGCCATAAAAGCAAAAGAGCACTTGGTCATATATATTCTCAGAGAACCCGAGTGCCTGGAATCAATGAAAACAGGAAAGTCACTGAGTGAGCAAGAACACATCTTGAAAAAGTGGCCATGGCATTGGAACCATGTTAATTGAGTTACTTTTCAGGCTCAGTTTGTACCACTGGTGGTAACATTTCTTCCCAAGGTGATCGATAATGTGACTGACAATGGTAAGCAAAAGGAGCACTTCCCTTCTAATGGCAGTAGTGGGGTCTCCATGGTGTTTATGCTTACAGAAGCCTGACAATTGCACACAGCCTCTGTCCCGAACGCCTGTGCACTGTACAGACCCTGACATGGACTTAAAAAAGGTAAAGTTTCACATTAGTCTACCATCTTCACCTACTTGGATCAAATCAATGTTTGTGGAAAATGAAAACCAATGTGAATGCAACTCTAAGTGATTATAATTCCAAATGCAGTTATCTTGCTTATCTAAATTTGGTAATTTATTTATACCTCAACCGATGGAGGATTGTGCTTAGATATTTCCCAAAATATGTAATGCTTCTGAATATCAGGCTTATTTGGAATTATTCTATGTTTGTGACATACCCGACTGACTTTCAGTGCCTAAATTAACTAGCATGTTTTCAGATGCCAAGACTTCTCACATACATCAACCTGGGGCAAAATATTCACAATATTCTTTCAAAGGCTGAGAAGGAGTTTTCCACAAATTTATTTAAAACATAGAGTCTTTGACGAGATCTTTAACTTCAGACAACTCATCTGAAATGGCTTCCACATGAGGAGGATCTGAGAAACGTGTTGGGAGCCTCGCAAAAGTTCTTCTCATTATATTTGGTCATAGGGGAGTCATATTGGTGTGAAGCTTATAAAGGAAGCAAAAGAGGTGACATTTTCAAATTGTTTTCCAGATGACTCTTTATAAAGTGAGTTGGCAGCTTTAGCATACTTTGAGCTCAACAGGTATGAAGAGCACAAAACAATCCCAAACAAGCAGCATTGTTCCCTGGAATAACAGTCTTTTAGGAAAGTAAAAGCGGTTCTGAATGAATTGTAAAGAAAAAAAAAAAAGAAAGAAAGAAAGTCTGTCCAGTGATCAGAACACAGAGGGTTGTGGTTCACTGGTTCTGTCTCAAAGGGCCCAGGAAACTGGGAGGGGCAACCACTATCCACACTCCACAGGCCACATGGAAGCTGGGCGGATGAAGAACAATCCCCGGGGCTAGTGACTAGTCAATTACGAATTGTAATTCAACTGTCTCTACAGTTGCCAGAGAAACCAACTTGGGAACTGTGGTACCTTTTGAGGCATGACTAAAAACTGGCCATGCCTGGTTAGAATATGGTACTAGGAACAGTGTTTGATCCATGTACTGGACACTACAATACAGGCCATTCCTGCACTTACCGACCACTTTATTAGTATATATATATTAAAAAAAAAAAGTGGATGGGTGGAAGTAAAAACATATGGGTAGATCAACATACTGTGGCTTCCTGGTCCACAACTGACTGCATCTGGTGTTACACTGAAAAACTCTTATTTCAGAGACATGGATTTGCCACATTTCAAGGATATGACATCTATTGAGAGCAAAAATGCGAAAACAAAAAAACAATTCTATATAGCAGATAAGCACCTTGACAAATATGAAGACTTTCAATCATGTCAAACTGTTTTAAAAATGTCCACTTGGCCGGCCCTCTCCAGATACTTAACGCTTCCTAACACAAGGATAGAATAAATACAGGAGAGAAATCAATACTCTGCACGTCCAAACTGTTCAAGCCTGCCACTGCCATCAAACTTTCTTTTCTCTGCAAAGAGCTCAGAGGTAGGTTCTCAGTTCAAGGATGAAACATTCTCACTGCTCCTTCTCTAAATATAAATATAGATATAACAGAAACATTAATTTCCTGAGAATTTAGCTGAAGAATTGTTTTTAGTTGTGTTCTCAGCAGCGGGTTTCTCTGGCTAGATTGAATGATTCTTTTACAAATGACCTTGTCAGTAAAGCTCCTAATAATTGGTAACTTTTTAATACTTTGTAATTGGTAGAAAAGGCTTTTCTCATGATTTAGTGAGAAATAACTTAATGTACCCTTTTTAAAAAGGATTATTTTCCTTGAACTCTAATGCGAAAGCTGTTAAATTAGCAGCCCTGAAGGCTGGAAACTTCCATTTAGCCACATAACCTGTAGAGCAGGAAGCTTTCCTCGAAGCCCTGGAAACCACAATGAAGACTGTAATCTCCAATCCCAACTGATGTAGGCAGGAGGGTTTTAACAGATCCAGTTTGGGGAATAATTTGAGGATTGGAAAGGAAACATACCTGTCCAGAATAAGGGTCATCCATTAACGTATTTCCAAGAGACTATCTAATTATCGTCGGGTACCAAGTAATCTTCTGAACAGACTGGGGCCTCCTCCAACCTGCTTCCCGACTCACTGATGTTTTCCACATTCCTTGCCTTTCCTGCACTTTAAACAGATTTCATTAAAATCAAGCTGGGTTCTTTTTCTCTCTTTGATGATCAGTGCTTCTTAACATAGTATTCAGGGCCTTTGTCCTCAGACACCCTTGCAGGACTATTCCCTCCCAGAACTCTCATGAATTCCATGGCTGGCTCCAGAAGGCTGGAACTTCTGAAGACAATATTCATGGTTGGATGGCCTGAAACTGTTAGTCTTTTGAAAAGAATGTCTTAATATTTATTGATTTCTAGCAATGTGATATATGCCAAAAAGGTAGGCTAGCAGTATCAGCAATTTGGTTTTTGGAGGGATTTTAAAAAAGTAAAAATTCAACGTGTAAAGACCCAGATTGTCAGTTTTTGCTGTCAAAAACTGAGCGAATTTTCCTTGTTTGATTTACAACATGTGGGCATTTTTTTCTCAATGTTTATTATTCTGAAGAAATGGATCACAAAATCATATTTTAGCAAACATTAATGTAATAGGAAAACAATTATTTATATTATCAGCTGTATTAAATAACTCCTTGATCCTGCTTCTGGGGCTATGCATGACATACGCAATTTGGAGGTCATAAGACAGAATACATATTCTATTCAGGAAAAATATACTATATGTCATCCTATTGCCTTCACTGAGTTGAAGGTTTGGATGTTTTAATTTTCCTTCAAAATATTCTTCACTAAAAGCTCTTTTTCTTGTCAGAAAAGTATATGAAGAGTTGCTGTTTATTTAAACATTTTTAATGGGCCCACTTCATGACTCTATATAGTCAGATTTCTTTAAGAAAACCAAATACAGGGATATATGGGTGGCTCAGTGGTTGGGCATCTACCTTCAGCTCAGGTCATGATCCTGGGGTCTGGGGTTAGAGTCCAGCATCAGGCTCCCTGCCTGTGTCTCTGCCTCTGTGTGCCTCTCATGAATAAATAAATTAAAAATCTTAAAAAAAAAAAGGAAAAAATAAAATACAATTGAGGAAAAAGATGTTAAATTGATTTACTTTGTTGCTCACCTATATCCACGTGATATTTTCCAGTCTCCATTATCAAGATACTAGAAGGTAGGGATTATTCCTATTTAATTATATGTAATCATACATTTTCTTTGAATATTGTAGTCTTCCTCTTCCCTCCCTACATGTGGTAAAGTCTTGTATGCATAATAAAGGGAGAGTGGTGATGATGATGATGATTATAAATAGGTCCTAAACTAGAACATTTGGTTTAACAAATATCAAATCATAAATATTGAAAGAGTGCACAAATATTAAGATTTAGGATGGCTATCTTCTCCTGAGCTTGACAAATGCAAAAAAATAAAATAAAATAAAAAGAGAGAGAGAGAGAGAGATAAAAACTTTTCCTTTTTTTCCCCTATTTTTTTTCAGGTTTATATTCTACATTTAAAATCTCAAAATCGAATTTTTTTTATGATAAGAACTTTAGATATATTTTGGTAAATGGTGGGAAGTATGGCTGGAGTAACAGGCAGAACTTAATATTCTGGGTTAAGAGGTTCATGTTATAACCCATTAACCATCATGAAATACAGAGCACAAAAAGGTGCATGTTCATGTTTTCACTTTAGAAATATGATTCTTGAGTAGAATGAGAGGCAACAGGGAGTAGAAGTTCTCCTACTATAGAATATAATAACCTAGATCATAAATTGTAGACTATAATGGTTATAGACTAAACTAATTTAAGCAGGAGATGATGAAGGCCTAAGATACAGAATAAGGTATGGAGAGAGAGCCTTTAGAGATATCTGAGAAGAGTCACTAGACTTGACCCAACAGATATAGGGTAGGAGTGAAAGGATGACCACAGCTAATCTCAGGTCTTGACTTAAGTGATTAGATGGAGGGTCATGCCATGAAATAAGATGAGAGAACCAGAAAGAGGAGCAGAGGAAGGAAGGAACATCACTATTGTGGAGGTTCCGTTGTGAGATACTAGTGGGATATCCAAATGAACACCAATAAAACACACTGAGTGAAACCTTTCTTCCTCATTTGAAAACGTATACATTAATAGGAAGTGCTTCATTGAAATATTTTGTCACGAGAGTTCAATATCCCTCCAGCTTAGTGCTGGCACAGAATGAGAACTCAACAAATTACATTGGATTGGGAAAATAAATGAACGCCTAAGGGGATGAATATTCTCACTTTGACATCTTGCATACTGACTGGGATTATTTCTTTGTGTTGGTATCTCTCACTAGCCATGAATTTCTAGAGAAGACACCCTGATAGCTCCAAACTTTCGTGGATAGAAAAATTCAGTTGGTGCTTACGTGTTGACAGTGTGAATTAACTAGTGAATTACTGAAGGTTTTAATCAGCCAGATTGCCTCAGAGTTTACTATTTTGTATGAGGAGTAGACAAAACAATTTAGGGAAGATATTATCTCTTTCCAGCCATTGGTGTACTGTATTGGTTTGCTAAGGCTAGCATAACAAATTATAGGATAGGTGACTTAAACAACAGAAATTATTGTCTCAGAATTAGGGAAATTAGAAGTCTGAGATTAAGGTATTGGTAGGGTTGTTTTCTTCTGAAGCCTCTCTTTGCTTGTAGATGGCTGTTTCCTCTCTGGGTCTTTACATAATCTTCCCTTTGTATGTGTCTGGGTTTAAATATTCTCTGTTTTTAAGGACATCAGTCATATTGGATTAAGGCCCATCCTAATGACTCATTTATCTTTTTGAGACCCCATCTCCAAATACAGTCAGATTCCGAGATAATGGGAGTTAAGACTTTAATATAAAAATTTGAGGAAGATACAATTTATGCCCTAACAGGTACCATTTGGAATTCCTGGAATCTCTATGACCTCTCCAGCAATTTAAAGACATCTTGAGCTTCAGACTCCATCACACATTACCAAACAACGTAACCTTGTTTCACTTTAATGTTTATATCCCTAAAATGCCCTAGTTTCTTGGTATCCTATCAGTATATCATTCAATTGGAGAACATAAAATAGTTCTAAGATTACTACATGGATTTCTAAATACTTTTCTGAGTATAAAGTATCTAGAGATGCAAAAGGTATATTGTGAGGAATGCATATTCAAATATTTTGAAGAATCATAAATATCATGAGGATAATTGGGATTTTTCAGAGTCAATACAGTTATTAGACTTACTTTCTGAATTTCAATAAGGAAGTAATTCATACTCTTTAACCAATGTATAGAGAGGAATTAAAAATACTTCTATAATCTGTGATCTCATTTAGTGGTGAATCATGATTGAGACAGCAAGTGTTTATTCTGAAGAACTCACGCCATCTTTTTTATGCCACTTTTTATAACATTGACCTCAGGGCAGACATTTCAAGTTAAGTTCAAGTGTCAGGTGCAGAGCTATTGTACTGATTGTAAGACAAAGGTGAGGCAAACGAGGAAGAGAAAATCAGCTTCGGTGTATCTGGGGAAGGCAGGGAGCCAAAGGAGGGATATGCCACACTGGGTGAGCTTGCTTCTTTCACTATTCACATCTTGCACCGTGGACAATGTTCCACTTCTCAGCAGAGGAAACCTGTGGGACTCAGGAGAGTACAGAAATTTAATCATCAATTCCTTAGATCCCATTTGTTCTTAGGTACTGACAAGTCTACTTTTTTTTTTTTTCCCTCAAATTAAGCAGTATAAGCTCTTGGAACCCAGAGTTTTTTTCCTATTAAAGAAATTATTCTACTTGTAACATGTAAATTCCTTATACCTCCTTAATGAAGAGCTCAAACTTAATTTTTCATTAATGTAATTTTTTTTGCATCTAATTTTACGAATAATGTAAGCTTCAGGAGAAATATTCTCTTATTCTAGTTTAACCTGCTCATTGGGCCAACCTAATTTTTTTTTTTCCAGTCCTGACCCATTTTACATAAACTACACTTCATGTAACAGCAAGACTGATCTAACATCAGCAAGGATGTCAGATAGGAGAATATCCACGTAGAGTAATTTATTCAGGAAGCCAATTTAAATGCCTCATTTAAATTTCATGGAAATGGTCTTGCCTGTCCAGCAACTGGCTGTGGAATAGGTGAGGAGGAGCTTATTTTATGGGCCCTCATTTTCCCTATATCTCTTTGACACTGTCTAAAATCTAGCCTCTAGTACTCTATCCAAACAACACAAAAGAAAAATCATTTTTAGAGTTAGGTAGGTCCCTATTACATTCACTATTAGGGATTCAGTCTGCTGGGGGTACAGGAGCCTCACCCGCAGAAATTAGGTTGGGCGCCAAGGCACTGATTAGAGTTTCAAAAAGTATGAATTTGTTTCTGTTTATTTTAGACTTTATTTGGCTCTTAAAAAATACAGCTTGACTGAAACAGAGGAAAAATGTCTTCAGGTTCATTTATGTCCTTTCAGTGTACAAGTCCTCTCCCTTAATAGTAACTGATGATTTTCTCCTTTTAACTTTAACTTTTGCATATTCACACATCTCTTTGAAATGGACATTTTGAAATCTTTAAAAAATGGTGAAATATAAAACCTTCTTAATGACCAACTTTTATAAAGTAGAGGAAAATCTTGGCTTTGCCCAACTTAGATCATAGAGCCCTATAGCATGCAGAGGAAAGGTGGATAACTAGCATTCAGCTGCTAGGAAAATGGACTCATTGGGAAGTCCCTCTGACTTCTGAAACCCAATCAAAAATGCAACTCACTGCTGAATTTGAAAACCTCAGCGAGGTCATCCTCATGTTGTAATAAGGAAGTCTTTATATTCTGATGACCATGGTGTTAAACCTTGTTTGTACTCGGTCTTCCTTGCAACATTTTCACAGTTCATCTTATTAAATGGTTGGGCCACATTTAACTCTAGGCCCACTTTCCCTGGACCACAGTGTTTGATCATAGATTTATAGATCATTTAACACAAGCAACAGCTATTTTACCAACAGCCTTGCTGTCATTAAGCAGCAGCTACTGTCAAAGTTCAGGAACAGGCCCAGCAGGATGATGAAAAGAATCAAGACACAGTGCCTTCCCAACTGTCACAACAGCAGAGAGAAGCATCTGGTGCCCAGGACAGCCAGTAGAAAGGGCACCAGCAATGGGGGGCCTGACTCTGCAGGCTTTTAGGAGTAGCAGCCCCTACTTCACCAGCTCTATCCCAAGGGACAAGCTAAGGAACCCCAGAAAACTCCACAGAGCACAAATGAGAAAGTTGTGCCAGAAATCCCATGGAATCATCTATCTCAACACCAGTAGAGGTCCTGAAAACAGAAAACAAACAAAACTTATTAATGAACGTAGCCTGAGAGAAAAAAAATTGTTCACACACACACACACACAAACACACAATTTACTTTAAAAACATATATCTTTGTTTCTTGCAACCTCTACTTTTGGTGGAGATTAACAAATCTCGTTTATCACATATTTATGTGCTATCTTGGCTTGTAGCATCTCTTGGAATAGCTATATCTTCATCCCTGATGTTCATTCCTATCATAGTGATATTGTGAGGACTAAGTTAGAGAATGCATGGAAAGTGTCTTGACTCAGGCCTTAAAACTTCCATAAGGGAGGAGTTTTTGTTTGCTTCATTTTAATTCCAAAGAGCAAGGAATTAATTCCCATAAATCTAGTAAAGTGGTACTACATTAGCAAGTACCAAACTTCTAGAAAATACGGTTAGTATTGCTACCAAAGACATAGATTGTATTCCCAAAATTTGTTTATGAATCAGTTGGAATGGATCATTTCACAAAATGCTGTGGGTGGTAATAAAGGCTCCAGGCCAGCCCACAAAATCATCAGGTTTTATGAATTTGAAATACTGTAGCCTTTCAGGGACAGAATAAATCCCTCTTAAAGATATCATCTTTTAAAAATATAATTGAATGAAAATAAATATTGTTGTTAGAATTATGTATTTTTAGTTTTGGTTATTGAGTAAAGCAACAAGTTTAATGAAAAGCAAATCAGAACAAAGTGTTCTGTGTACATTTTACATGGTATATATTTGAGGGATTTGAGAGTACATATTTTTTTTTAATTTTAACTATGACAAATTATTCTCCTGGTTTCATGTATTTCCTTTCCTTAACCAGTATTTGACATTTATTGTTGACCAGATAGATCTATAGTCAGGCTATCCTGTGGTTTGCTCACGAGCTCAATGTTATTAAGAAACTGGAGAATTTTCACCCTCTGCTTTAAGCTTCCAGAATTGTCATATTATTTTTTAAAAAGTTTTATTTATTTAAATAACCTCTACATCCAACATGGGGCTCAAATTCATGGTCCTGAAGTCAAGAGTCACCGTCTCTTCACTCCGGGGACTAAACCAGCCAGGAGCACCACGTCATATTACTTCTTGATTACACATAGCTGCTACAATTCCAGTCATGATATTCTCACACAACTACATCCAAAGGTGGAGGCGAGCTTAAAAACTTTACAATAGTCTCTATTCTCTTACCCAGTAAGAAAACTTATTTCAGAAGATTCAGAGCAGATTTCCCCTAACAGCTTATTGGTTAGAACTAAATCATATGGCCATTTCTATCTACAATAGAGGTTAGGAAAGGAAGTGTTAAACTTTTTAGCCCCTGTAATAAAGATTGGAGAAGGGAGGCGGGGGTTGAGAATGGCTATTAGGTAGCCGATAAACAAGTCATGTATGAGAGGCATCATTATGGTTACCTGTTGGGTGGGGTAGATTCTCTAAACCTTGGAGAGGAGGAAGGAAAGGGAGACCATAAACTAACTGATTCTATAAATACATTTTTGTCCATACTTCATATTTCAAGAGATGTCTGTAGCATATTTCTGGCAGGAGGCGTCAGGTTATTTAGAATTTTTTATTTTAAATTGCAGTGGTTGGAGGAGGGGCAAGACGGCGGAAGAGCAGGGTCCCCAGGTCACCTGTCCCCACCAAATTACCTAGAAAACCTTCAAATTTTCCTGAAAATCTATGAATTCGGCCTGAGAATTAAAGAGAGACCAGCTGGAACGCTACAGTGAGAAGAGTTCGCGCTTCTATCAAGGTAGGAAGACGGGGAAAAAGAAATAAAGAAACAAAAGGCCTCCAAGGAGGAGGGGCCCCGCGAGGAGCCGGGCTGAGGCCGGGGCGAGTGTCCCCAGGACAGGAGAGCCCCGTCCCGGAGGAGCAGGAGCTGCACCGACCTTCCCGGGCGGAAAGGGGCTCTCGGGGAGGTGGAGCAGGACCCAGGAGGGCGGGGATGCCCTCGGGCTCCCGGGGACACTGACAGACACCTGCGCCCCGGGAGAGAGCGCCGAGCTCCCTAAGGGCTGCAGCGCACGGTGGGACTTGGAGCAGCTCGGGGGGGCTCGGGCGGCTCCGCGGAGGGGGCTGCGGGGCGGGAGCAGCTCGGGGGGCTCGGGGGCGGCTCCGCGGAGGGGGCTGCGGGGCGGGAGCGCGAATCCAACAGCGCAGGCCCCGGAGCACAGGGCGCCGGGACACAGCCCAGGATCCGGCCTCCCCCGGGACAGGCAGAGGCCGGGAGGGCCCAGGACAGCGAGGACGCTCCTGCCCCAGCTGAGCAGATCAGCGGCCCCGCCCCGGAGCCTCCAGGCCCTGCAAACGGAGAGCTCCGGAGTTCCTGCGGGGGCTGAATCCAGGTTTCCAGAGCTGGCCCCGCCACTAGGGCTGTTCCTCCTGCGGCCTCACGGGGTAAACAACCCCCACCGAGCCCTGCACCAGGCAGGGGCACAGCAGCTCCCCCAACTGCTAACACCTGAAAATCAGCACAACAGGCCCCTCCCCCAGAACACCAGCTAGACGGACAAGTTCCAGGGGAAGTCAAGGGACTTAAAGTACACAGAAGCAGAAGATACTCCCCTGTGGTTCTTGTTTGTTTGTTTTGTTTTGTTTTGTTTTGCTTTTTGATTTGTTTGCTTCCCCCACCCTTTTTTTCCCTTTCTTTCTTTTTCTTTCTCTTTTTCTTCTGTTTTTTTTCTTTTTTCTTCCTTTTTTTTTCTCTTTCTCTTTTCTTTCCTTCTTTCTCTCCTCTCTTTTTCTCCTTTTCCCAATACAACTTGCTTTTTGGCCACTCTGCACTGAGCAAAATGACTAGAAGGAAAACCTCACCTCAAAAGAAAGAATCAGAAACAGTCCTCTCTCCCACAGAGCTACAAAATCTGGATTACAATTCAAAGTCAGAAAGCCAATTCAGAAGCACTATTATACAGCTACTGGTGGCTCTAGAAAAAAGTATAAAGGACTCAAGAGACTTCATGACTGCAGAATTTAGAGCTAATCAGGCAGAAATTAAAAATCAATTGAATGAGATGCAATCCAAACTAGAAGTCCTAACGACGAGGGTTAACGAGGTGGAAGAACGAGTGAGTGACATAGAAGACAAGATGATGGCAAAGAGGGAAACTGAGGAAAAAAGAGACAAACAAAAGACCATGAAGATAGATTAAGGGAAATAAACGACAGCCTGAGGAAGAAAAACCTACGTTTAATTGGTGTTCCCGAGGGCGCGGAAAGGGCCAGAGGGCCTGAATATGTATTTGAACAAATTCTAGCTGAAAACTTTCCTAATCTGGGAAGGGAAACAGGCATTCAAATCCAGGAAATAGAGAGATCCCCCCTAAAATCAATAAAAACCTTTCAACAAACACCTCGACATTTAATAGTGAAGCTTGCAAATTCCAAAGATAAAGAGAAGATCCTTAAAGCAGCAAGAGACAAGAAATCCCTGACTTTTATGGGAAGGAGTATTAGGGTAACAGCAGACCTCTCCACAGAGACCTGGCAGGCCAGAAAGGGCTGGCAGGATATATTCAGGGTCCTAAATGAGAGGAACATGCAACCAAGAACACTTTATCCAGCAAGGCTCTCATTCAAAATGGAAGGAGAGATAAAGAGCTTCCAAGACAGGCAGCAACTGAAAGAATATGTGACCTCCAAACCAGCTCTGCAAGAAATTTTAAGGGGGACTCTTAAAATTCCCCTTTAAGAAGAAGTTCAGTGGAACAATCCACAAAAACAAGGACTGAATAGATATCATGATGACACTAAACTCATATCTCTCAATAGTAGCTCTGAATGTGAACGGGCTTAATGAGCCCATCAAAAGGCGCAGGGTTTCAGACTGGATAAAAAAGCAGGACCCATCTATTTGCTGTCTACAAGAGACTCATTTTAGACAGAAGGACACCTACAGCCTGAAAATAAAAGGTTGGAGAACCATTTACCATTCGAATGGTCCTCAAAAGAAAGCAGGGGTAGCCATCCTTATATCAGATAAACTAAAATTTACTGGAGGGTATTATGCTGAGTGAAGTAAGCCAGTCGGAGAAGGACAAACATTATATGTTCTCATTCATTTGGGGAATATAAATAATAGTGAAAGGGAATATAAGGGAAGAGGGAAGAAATGTGTGGGAAATATCAGAAAGGGAGACAGAACGTAAAGACTGCTAACTCTGGGAAACGAACTAGGGGTGTTGGAAGGGGAGGAGGGCAGGGGGTGGGAGTGAATGGGTGACGGGCACTGGGGGTTATTCTGTATGTTAGTAAATTGAACACCAATAAAAAATAAAAAAATAAAAAATAATAAAAAATAAAATAAAAAAAAATAAAATTTACCCTGAAGACTGTAGTGAGAGATGAAGAGGGACACTATCTCATACTTAAAGGATCTGTCCAACAAGAGGACTTAACAATCCTCAATATATATGCCCCGAATGTGGGAGCTGCCAAATATATAAATCAATTATTAACCAAAGTGAAGAAATACTTAGATAATAATACACTTATACTTGGTGACTGCAATCTAGCTCTTTCTATACTCTATAGGTCTTCTAAGCACAACATCTCCAAAGAAACAAGAGCTTTAAATGATACACTGGACCAGATGGATTTCACAGATATCTACAGAACTTTACATCCAAACTCAACTGAATACACATTCTTCTCAAGTGCACATGGAACTTTCTCCAGAATAGACCACATATTGGGTCACAAATCGGGTCTGAACCGATACCAAAAGATTGGGATCGTCCCCTGCATATTCTCAGACCATAATGCCTTGAAATTAGAACTAAATCACAACAAGAAGTTTGGAAGGACCTCAAACACGTGGAGGTTAAGGACCATCCTGCTAAAAGATGAAAGGGTCAACCAGGAAATTAAGGAAGAATTAAAAAGATTCATGGAAACTAATGAGAATGAAGATACAACCATTCAAAATCTTTGGGATGCAGCAAAAGCAAATCCTAAGGGGGAAATACATCGCAATACAAGCATCCATTCAAAAACTGGAAAGAACTCAAATACAAAAGCTAACCTTACACATAAAGGAGCTAGAGAAAAAACAGCAGATAGATCCTACACCCAGGAGAAGACGAGAGTTAATAAAGATTCGAGCAGAACTCAACGAAATCGAGACCAGAAGAACTGTGGAACAGATCAACAGAACCAGGAGTTGGTTCTTTGAAAGAATTAATAAGATAGATAAACCATTAGCCAGCCTTATTAAAAAGAAGAGAGAGAAGACTCAAATTAATAAAATCATGAATGAGAAAGGAGAGATCACTACCAACATCAAGGAAATACAAACGATTTTAAAAACATATTATGAACAGCTATACGCCAATAAATTAGGCAATCTAGAAGAAATGGACGCATTCCTGGAAAGCCACAAACCACCAAAACTGGAACAGGAAGAAATAGAAAACCTGAACAGGCCAATAACCAGGGAGGAAATTGAAGCAGTCATCAAAAACCTCCCAAGACACAAGAGTCCAGGGCCAGATGGCTTCCCTGGGGAATTCTATCAAACGTTTAAAGAAGAAACCATACCTATTCTCCTAAAGCTGTTTGGAAAGATAGAAAGAGATGGAGTACTTCCAAATTCGTTCTATGAGGCCAGCATCACCTTAATTCCAAAACCAGACAAAGACCCCACCAAAAAGGAGAATTACAGACCAATATCCCTGATGAACATGGATGCAAAAATTCTCAACAAGATACTAGCCAATAGGATCCAACAGCACATTAAGAAAATTATTCACCACGACCAAGTAGGATTTATCCCCAGGACACAAGGCTGGTTCAACACTCGTAAAACAATCAATGTGATTCATCATGTCAGCAAGAGAAAAACCAAGAACCATATGATCCTCTCATTAGATGCAGAGAAAGCATTTGACAAAATACAGCATCCATTCCTGATCAAAACTCTTCAGAGTGTAGGGATAGAGGGAACATTCCTCAACATCTTAAAAGCCATCTACGAAAAGCCCACAGCAAATATCATTCTCAATGGGGAAGCACTGGGAGCCTTTCCCCTAAGATCAGGAACAAGACAGGGATGTCCACTCTCACCACTGCTATTCAACATAGTACTGGAAGTCCTAGCCTCAGCAATCAGACAACAAAAAGACATTAAAGGCATTCAAATTGGCAAAGAAGAAGTCAAACTCTCCCTCTTGGCCGATGACATGATACTCTACATAGAAAACCCAAAAGTCTCCACCCCAAGATTGCTAGACCTCATACAGCAATTTGGTAGCGTGGCAGGATACAAAATCAATGCCCAGAAATCAGTGGCATTTCTATACACTAACAATGAGACTGAAGAAAGAGAAATGGAGTCAATCCCATTTACAATTGCACCCAAAAGCATAAGATACCTAGGAATAAACCTAACCAAAGAGGTAAAGGATCTATATCCTAAAAACTACAGAACACTTCTGAAAGAAATTGAGGAAGACTCAAAGAGATGGAAAAATATTCCATATCATGGATTGGCAGAATTAATATTGTGAAAATGTCAATGTTACCCAGGGCTATATACGCGTTTAGTGCAATCCCTATCAAAATACCATGGACTTTCTTCAGAGAGTTAGAACAAATTATTTTAAGATTTGTGTGGAATCAGAAAAGACCCCAAATAGCCAGGGGAATTTTAAAAAAGAAAACCATATCTGGGGGCATCACAATGCCAGATTTCAGGTTGTACTACAAAGCTGTGGTCATCGAGACAGTGTGGTACTGGCACAAAAACAGACACATAGATCAGTGGAACAGAATAGAGAATCCAGAAGTGGACCCTGAACTTTATGGTCAACTAATATTCGATAAAGGAGGAAAAACTACCCATTGGAAGAAAGACAGTCTCTTCAATAAATGGTGCTGGGAAAATTGGACATCCACATGCAGAAGAATGAAACTAGACCACTCTCTTGCACCATACACAAAGATAAACTCAAAATGGATGAAAGATCTAAATGTGAGACAAGATTCCATCAAAATCCTAGAGAAGAACACAGGCAACACCCTTTTTGAACTCGGCCACAGTAACTTCTTGCAAGATACATCCATGAAGGCAAAAGAAATAAAAGCAAAAATGAACTATTAGGACTTCATCAAGATAAGAAGCTTTTGCACAGCAAAGGATACAGTCAACAAAACTCAAAGACAACCTACAGAATGGGAGAAGATATTTGCAAATGACATATCAGATAAAGGGCTAGTATCCAAGATCTATAAAGAACTTATTAAACTCAACACCAAAGAAATAAACAATCCAACCATGAAATGGGCAAAAGACATGAAGAGAAATCTCACAGAGGAAGACATAGACATGGCCAACATGCACATGAGAAAATGCTCCGCATCACTTGCCATCAGGGAAATACAAATCAAAACCACAATGAGATACCACCTCACACCAGTGAGAATGGGGAAAATTAACAAGGCAGGAAACCACAAATGTTGGAGAGGATGCGGAGAAAAGGGAACCCTCTTACACTGTTGGTGGGAATGGGAACTGGTGCAGCCACTCTGGAAAACTGTGTGGAGGTTCCTCAAAGAGTTAAAAATAGACCTGCCCTACGACCCAGCAATTGCACTGTTGGGGATTTACCCCAAAGATACAGATGCAATGAAACGCCGGGACACCTGCACCCCGATGTTTATAGCAGCAATGGCCACAATAGCCAAGCTGTGGAAGGAGCCTCGGTGTCCATCGAAAGATGAGTGGATATTTTTATCCACGGGCACTGGGGGTTATTCTGTATGTTGGTAAATTGAACACCAATAAAAAATAAATTTAAAAAACTAAAAAACTAAAATAAAATAAAAAATAAATTGCAGTGCTTAATACAGTCTAGGTTTAAATGAGGTTTGTTTTAAATAAATTGGATTTTCTGTGATTTTTAACTAATAGGTCTTTATTCCTTTTTTTTTTTAAGATTTTATTTATTTATTCATGATAGAGGGGGATGGGGTGCAAAGAGGCAGAGATACAGGCAGGACAGAGAAGCAGGCTCCATGCAGGAAGCCTGACATGAGACTCGATCCCGGGTCTCCAGGACCAGGCCCTGGTTGAAGGCGGCGCTAAACTGCTGAGCCACCCAGGCTGCCCTGTAAACATTCTTATTCATGTCTCTCTCTCTTTTTTTTTTTTCCAGCTCTCTGAAGAGAGTCCGTGGTATTTTTTTTAATAATAAATTTATTTTGCTCATCCCGTCAAATGCCCCCCTCAGTGCCCGCCACCCAGTCACCCCCCCCCCCCCGCCCTCTTCCCCTTCCACCACCCCTAGTTCGTTTCCCAGAGTTAGGAGTCTTCATGTTCTGTCGCCCTTTCCGATACTTCCTACCCATTTCCTCTCCCTTACCCTCTATTCCCCCCACTATTATCTATATTCCCCAAATGAATGAGACCATACAATGTTTGTCCTTCTCCGATTGAAGGTCTTTATTCCTCTCCCTTAACCTATCAGTGTACCTTATAGTTTATGCATTTGACACAGTTGTACATCAGAAGCATGAGCTGTTCTATAGTTTACTTATTCACAACACACATAGCAAAATTTGAAATCAAAAGCAGGATAAAGATCCACAATTGCTGAAATAAATAGAACAGATGGTTAGAACAAATTGCTTGCTATTTCAGGTAATTTTAACTCTAGATATTTTTGAGCAAAAATATACAGTGTCTGAAATGTTTCAAATAATTTATTTATTTTTTTTACATAAAGGGAAACTCCAAGGAGAATAATTTTATACATGATTGATATCTTTCAGGGAATATAAAGAAAAAAATAAATGCTCTAAGGAAAGTTGGTGAGTATGTCAGTCAAATCATAACAAAGTATCATTTTTCACATAAACAATTTAAAATGTTTTAGATGGTAGTTTTACAAAATAGTTAACTCAGATTATTGATCTTTAATATACACATTTAATGCTATAATTTTCCCTCTTAGAACTGTTTTCACTGCATCCCACAAATTTTGGTAAGTTGTATTTCATTTCCATTTGGTTAAAATATTTTAAAATTTCTCTTCAGATTTCTTCCTTAACCCATGTGTTATTTAAAGTGTGCTATTTAATCTCTATGTATCGTTGAATTCTCCATGTATATTTCTGTTATTGATTTCTAAGTCCTTTCCATTGTGATGTGAGATCAGACATTGTATAATTTATTTTTGTTTTTTGTTTGTTTCATTCCAAGGTTTTATTTAAATTTCAGTTAGTTAATATACAGTGTAATATTAATTTCAGGTGTACAATATTGTGATTCATCACTTGCATACAACATCCAGTGCTCATCTCAAGTGTACTGCTTAATCCTTCTCACCTATTTCACCCATCCCCCCATCTGCCTTCCCTCTGGAAACCATCAGTTTGTTCTCTATAGTCTGTTTTATGGTTTGCTTCTCTCTTTTTTACCCACCGTGTTCATTTGTTGTGTCTTAAATTCCACATATGAGTGAAATCATGTGGTATTTGTCTTTCCCTGACTTACTTTGCTTAGCATAATACTCTCTAGCTCCATCCATGTTGTTGCAAGTGGCAATATTTAATTCTACTCATCTCTGTGTCACATCTGTGTCACATTTTCCAAATTTTCATAGGTATTGTATTTGTCATGCTGATTTGTAAATCAAGGATCCTTGAGATCACCATTGTAATTGTTTGGGGGCTCCCCAAACCATGCCCATATGAGACGGCAAACTTAATTGGTAAATGTTGTGCATGTTCTCACTATTCCACCAATCAGCTGTTCACTCATCCCTCTCCATCTCCTCAGGCTTCCTGATTCCCTGAGCAACATCAATATTGAAATTAGATGAATTAATAACCTTATGATAACCTTTAAGTGTTTAAGTGAATGAAGAGTTACAGATCTATTTTGTGTGAATGTTTTCATTTTAAATTCCAGTATAGTTAACATACAGTGTTATGTTGGTTTCAGGCATACAATATAGTGAATTAACAATTTCATACATCACCCAGTACTCACTGGGACAAGTGCACTCCTTAATACTCATCACCTATTTCACCCATTCCCCTATCCACCTTTCCTCTGGTAACCATCAATTTGTTCTCTATAGATAAGGGTCGTTTTTTCATTTGTGTTTCCCTCTCTCTTTTCCCTTTGCTCATTAGTTTTGTTCTCAAATGCCACATATGAGTGAAATTATAAGGAATTGTCTTTCTCTGACTTATTTGCCTAGCATTATACTCTCTAGCTCCATCCATGTCTCTGCAAATGGCAAGATTTCATTCTTTTTTACAGATGAATAGTATTCCGTTGTGCATCTATATACCATATCTTCTTTATCCATTCATCTGTCAGTAGATATTTGGCTATTGCAGATAATGTTGCTGTATACTGAGGGATATATATCCCTTTGAATTAGTGTTTTCACATTTTTGGTAGTAAATACCTGATAGTACAATTAGTGGATCATAGGGTAGTTCTATTTTTAGCTTTTTGAGGAATCTCCATGCTGTTTTCCACAGTGGCTCCACCGTTTGCATTTCCACCAACAGTGCAAGAGAGTTCATTTTTCACCATATCTATGCCAATCCTTGTTGTTTCTTGTGTTTTTTAATTTTAGCCTTCCTGACAGGGTGATGTGATATCTCACTGTAGTTTTGATTTGCAATTCCCTGATGATGAATGATGTTGAACATCTTTTCATGTGTTTGTTGCCCGTCTGGATGTCTTCTTTGGACAAATGTCTGTTCATGTCTTCTGTCCATTTTCTTAAATTGGAATATCTGTTTTTGGGTCTTAAGTTGTAGAAGTTCTTTATATATCTTGGATACAAAGCCTTTATCAGATACACCATTTGCAAATATCTTCTACCAGTCAGTAGGCTGCCTTTAAGTTTTGTTGATAGTTTCCTTCGCTGTGGAGAAGCTTTTTATTTTTATGTAATCCCAGTAGTTTATTTTTTGCTTTTAGTTCCCTTGCCTCAGAAGACATATCTAGGAAAATATTGCTATGGCCAATGTCAGAAAAATTACTGCTTGTGCTCTCCTCTAGTATTTTTATAGTTTCAAGACCTACATTTAGGTTATTAATCCATTTTGAATTTATTTTTGTGTATGGTGAAAGAAAGTGGTTTCATTCTTTTGCATGTAGCTGTCCAGTTTTCCCACTTTTTTCCCACTAGATTTTCTTTCCTGCTTTGTTAAAAATTAATTGACCACATAATTGTGAGTTTATTTCTGGGATTTCTATTCTGCTTTACTGATCCATGTGTCTATTTTTGTGCCAGTACCATACTCTTTTGATTACTACAATTTTATAATATAACTTGAAGTCTGGAATTGTGAACACATCTCTCACTTATCAAAAGCTAAAAATGATTATGCTTAGTGAGGAAGACATGTTGAAAGCCAAAAGAGGCTGAAAGCTGACCCTCTTATACCAACCAGTTAGCCAATTTGTGAATGCAAAGGAAAAGTTCTTGAAGGAAATTAAAAGTGTCACACCAGTGAACACACAAATGATAAGAAAGCAAAGCAGCCTTATTGCTGATATTTGAAAGAAGTTCTACAGTGGATAAAATGATATCGAACATCATCACATGCTACAGAGAAATTATTTGTGAAAGGAGGAATCAATCAATGCAGTAAACGTCATTGTCATTTTATTTTAGGAAATTGTCACAGTCCCTCCAATCCTCAGCAACTACCATCCTGATCAGTCAGCAGCTCTCAGCATGGAGGCATGACCCTCCACCAGCAAAAAATTATGATCCTTTGGAAGCTCAGGAGATAGTTACTATTCTTTTTTTTTTTTTTAGCAATAAAGTATTTTTAAATTAGGTATGCATTTTTTTAGATATAATGCTATATTATACTTAATAGACTATAGTATAGTGTAAACATAACTTTTACATGCACTGGGATTTTAAAAAATCATTTAACTTGCTTTGCTGCACCATATGTTTATTGTGGTAGTCTGGAACCAAACCCACAATATCTCCAAGGTATGCCTCTACTTATCATCATCTCAGGCCTCTTCCCAAAACATTTTTTTACCCATTTCCAAAGAAAAACAGAAGAGGAAAGAAGTAAAGCAAAACTCAGAGTGGCCTGAAAAGTAGAATGAAAAGAATAAACTTGAGGGTAAGAACAGCATTCCCACACTAAAGACTATAGCGAATAGAGGAAACAAGTCAGGAAAAAGGTAGTCATCACTTTTGTTTTGAGGAAAAAATCCTTGCTTGGAACCTGCCCACTCATCATAGTTGGGTCTTCTCAGACTGTAAATACTGCCTTACCCCATCCAGATAGTCATCAGAACTGCCTTCTTTCCAACTTATGCTTCCCAACGTGAGTGTCAGACAACTTTCTATATGTCTTTCATTTATCTATTGCAATCAATGTCTGAATAGATTGTAAGATGCTGGAGAACAAGCTCTGGGCTATTGTGAATAGAACCCAAAACTCTACCGCAATTCCTATAGAAAAACATATGCACATGCAAATACAGAAGTACAATTTCTAAATTATTTGGATGGTTTTAATCATTTTTCCACAAAAACCAATGTCATATACATTCCCAGTCATCATTGTTACCCAGCATACCTCCCACCACTGTTCTGTTTCCTAAACCCTACACCCCTCATTCATAGAATACTAGAAATCTTGACCTTGCAAACATTCAACAATTTAATTCTTTCATGACTTTGTCCATAGTTTTCTCTTAACTTTGAACACCCTCCAGGATTCTGCATATTTTATATTACTACTTATCCTCCAAATTCAAATCTCTAAATCTTTTGTTATCCTCTTCAACTGTAATCATTCAGTCCCCTTCTCCAGAATATCCACATTGCTTTGGTTATATATTGATTATGGTAATTAACACACTGACTTCCACTGAAGTTAATGCTATACCAAATCTTTGTCCCCAGTTTTCTTACTTATTAAACAAATACTACTTGACATTTCCTGAGGTCAGAGACTTTAATTTTACCTGATTATGTGATCTTTCAGCTCTTAGCTTCATAAAACTATGAACATTTTTTTACCTTTTTAATACTACTATCTGAAACATTAAATTATTAACTAGAATAACAATATCTGTTATCATGTACGGAACAATTACCATGTGCCAGATGTTTTAGCAATCTTATTTCAATATATTCTTAAGAAATGTTTAGAGTAATTATCACTAAATTTATTATATAAGGCAAAATGAGCCCAGGGTGGATTAGTTTGCCTAAATTCATATAGGAATTGTCACATTTGGGATTTGAATCCAGTTCTGTTTGAAGGGAAGGTCTGTATTTTTAAACATATGCCTGGTCTCCCAAAAATCAGGTACTCAGCCAATGGGGAATTTGAATGTTGACCATTTGCTAAAGGATAATTTGCTATTAAAGAGTTGAATGAATTGTGAGGAATAAAGTACTACTTCTGGTGCTAATGAGGATAGAAGAAATATTCAATTCCATCTAAATTTTTCAAGATTTATTACATAAATAGTCAACTTTTAAAACCAAAGCAGTTTTTATAAACTATCTACATTGGGTCACGACTACTTTTTGACTTTGGAATCCCTCTAAGACAGTATTCTAAATATTCACTTGGAAATAAGAATAAGATAAAAAGACCATAATGAAGAAATTGGGGACCAGTATGTTAAACTGTTAGAAAATAAGTTATACAATCCATACGAAGACCTCATCAAAAGGCAGAGAAACCACTCAAGGATTACATTAAGTAATAGGGTTAAGAAGAATATGATCTGAAAAAATTGAGTATCTTCTAATAACTGTAAGTACATGAGTTTCTAAAATGCCATACATAATATCCATGAAATTATGTTGCATAATGTAATAACACGTTATGCTACCATTAACGCATTATAACTATGTCATTTGGAAGGCTAATTTTTTTGTGTAAAACCACTTAACTACATAAAATTGAAAATAATGATTATTGTAACTACTTTCACTTTTCATCTTTAGAAGTTCAGGATTAAATACTCCATATGCAGTTATTTTATGGTGATGTGTATTTTTATGGAGTGGTCATATAGTGTTCTAAGTAATAATTGTCTTAAAATTCCCAAATATATAAATCATAAGATCTTTTTACATATTATCATTATGAAAAGTCAAGGAAAGTCACTTAACACCTACTTAACAGTGCATATAGAGTTGAACATAAAATTTGGATAAAGTCTCAAAAGAAAACTACAAGTTTTAAGAAAAAGAAAGGGAGCTAGAATTTTACAGGCTAGGCACTGTATTTTATAAGCCATATTTATTGAGATCTATGGAAAATAAGATATTAGTTACTTTCTCCATATAAAAAATTTTTCTCCATTTTTAGGATTAAGAAGAATGAAGCTCAGAAAGTTAAAACTCTGCTCAATATCACAGAACTAATAAGTAGCCAAAAGAGGTTCCCAAAATATCATATAACATGTATTCAGTCAGTTAACTTTATCTGAACATTTATTAGATATTAAATGTGGCTCTAGATGTTGAAAATTGCAAAGATGTTTAAGATATGGTTTCTATCTTTAAGGATTACCACATAGTGAAGAGAGACATAAATATATACTGTAATGACAAATAGTGTAAAGGATTTTTAAGAGACTTTGGGAGTTTAATCTGTTCCTGTAATATGGATATCTTGACTAGGAGAACAATAGATTAAGGAGAGTAAGGAAAGAAAGAACTGCATCTTTATTTAAACTTGTCCTTAAGGGTTTTATTTATCTGCCATTTTTCCTCATCGCCCTTCTATGTTATGGCTATTTAGGCTTGAATATATATAATAAAAACTGCTCTTTGTGAGCAAAGAACCCTGCAGTATGCCTGATAAATGCTACAGAATATATTTTGTATTCAAAAGCAAACATATTAGGATTTTTAAAATCCCAATAGTTACCTTGAAGAGGAGGTAAAGACTGTAAAGGCTGGTAGTAGAGTTTTCAAATAGAGATTAGGTAAAAGAAAGCCTAAACATGATTTAGCATGATAAATGTTCTTACCCTAGTTATCATATTCATCTCCACAAATCTCTAACACCAATATTTAATGTATCTTTTGTGCTAGTGCTTTTTCTTTTTTCTTGTGTATAATTATTGATTATCCATATATTTAAGGTATGAAAGCATTACAGATGGTAGATTGTCTACCATATTTAAGCTTATAATATTTATTAGTTATATTACTAGCTATATTACAAATATTTAAAATCATTTATTAATGTATTCTTTTCATGGACTTATGATTGGGATGCTCTATACTTTTATTTTCCTCTATCATATTTGTCATTTCTTTCTTGTTTTCTTCTAGTTTTGACAGATATCAACCCAATCTATTTGTCCTTTTATTACTTTTCTTTCTTTCTCTCTCTCTTTCTTTTTCTTTCTTTTTTGTATTAGAGTTGGCAACATTTCCCAATTATTATCAGCTGCAAATTTAATTAACATGCTGTTTATTTCTTCTTCCAGATAATTAATAAAGTTGTTAGAGAAAACTTGGATGAACACCAAAAACCCCACCAGACAGCTCCCCTAAGTCGGATGCTCTGCCATTCATAATTACCTTTTTCTTATGGTCCTTAAGCAAATTTTCAGTGCTCATTCCAGAGCCAATTTAAATTAATTTGGAGAGAACTACTTTAAGAAATACACCAACTGTTTCATAGTCCCTTCTTAGAACTTTGATTCTGTAAAATATTTATACTTTATTACTCATGCCAAAACCATATTAATGAAATTGAACATTTAAGCACAGGGAGAGCAAAGTCTGAAAGTTCTCAATGAGGGAGCGTGGTCTCAATAAACATTTAAGACAAAGCTCTAATTGCATTATTTATGACTTAAATGAGAACATGAAAGAGGCATTTACTTTTCACCTTTTGTGCCACTGATTTCCCATTTCACTTAATGAAATTACTAGCTGATTTCAACTTTTATTAATCATTTTTGGCATTTAATATATTCTATAGTAATACATTGAAAAGTGATTAGCTTTTTGGCAAAATTGAAGAAGAGTGATTCAGGAAAGCTTTACATTTATATCATTTCAAGAGTTTCCAAGTGTAAAACTTGAGCACTAACCCAGGATTATTCTTATAATTTTAAACTTAAATAAGGCAATGCATTCAAATTTAAATATATTTCTTAGATTTTTACATTTTGTGTTAATATATATTATTATTATATGTGTTACCGTCTTTGATTCCTACAATCACAGAATTTTAAAGCTAGGAGGTATACAAGATAATAATTAATACAATTCACTTGTTCTATAGGTGAAAAAAAATACTGAACTTAGAAATGGTAACTAGCCCAGGTTGATCAGTCTAGTACTCTGATCCACAGAACCATTCATTCAAACCAAAACTTTAGAGATTCAGATCTCTTAGAGTTAGATATTTAAAGGTTTTTATTTTCTGAACGTGTTGATTGTGGCAGCAATCCAGATGAAAATTGTGTATGTATTGTGTGGATTAAATAATCAATTTACATATTTTCTAGAAGCCAAGGAGACATCACAATCAGAAGATAGCATTGTAAATAAGTGGCATTAATATAATTAGATTGTTATAACACAACAAATCTATAGTACATGGAGTTATAGACTGCCTGTTCAATTACTGGAAATAGACAGATATGCCAATGGTCATTTGTCATTGTTAAGTTCAAGCTAAGCATACTTATTAATAGAGGAAAAGTTCCAGGAACTTGAGAAGCAGGGCCGATAAAGACTCCTAACAGCCAATAACCCCTTTTTCTGTCTAATCACAACAGGCAATCGAACATAATTTAGAAGTTTTAGTTAAGTCTTCTCCTGTTTGAACTCACTGAGCAATTATGGTTCCTTAAATATCCATAATAGATGAAAACATTTCCAAAGGAAATAGCTTTGGTTTGCTATGTTAAATTTAACACACTATGTTCAAAACACATCTATTCCTTCATTTTCCCACATGGACTTTGATATTAGGCTGCTCCTACTAAAAGGTTCTACTCCTTTCAGTAAGACTCATTGAATTGACTATATAAAGTAGCATACAAGTGAAAAAAATACTTCAAAAATCTGAGGTACAAGCTATAGGAAAGAGAAGGACAAGAATATGAGAGGGCCAATCATTTTATAGAATTTCTTAAAAGTAAAGTCATATAGAATCAAACATATGGATAAAGAAGGGCCAGCTAAGTTAAAAATCTTATTCAAATATACATATATTTATCTGTATCTCTGTCTATCACCTCTCTATCTACATCCTCAAACAGAATATTGACTTTTCAGAGTAGAGCCTTTTAGTATTGATATGTGGTATGTAGTGTAGTGTGGCAAGTCTCTTGTCTGCTAGACTGAAGTGAAGCCTTCCAGTTGTTAAACTGTATCCACTCACACAGGTTCTGTGGTCAGTCTTCTTAAATCAGGTGAAGGGCCAATAGTAATAACCAAAGCCCACACAAACTACCTATATTCATTAAATTAGTTCTTCACTCATAAATAAAAAATAATCACTAAAGAATCATAAGACCTAGGGAATATCAATAGTTTAAAAGAAGACTGAGCTAAAGAAACAGGAAAACTAGGATCAGCACAAGCAGAGAAAATGGAAAGAAAAGGTATGTTAAAAGAATCCCAAAGATACCTGCTCAAAGAGCATTGAAAGGATATTGCATCATGGCACAATAACATGCTTCTATGAAAAAGGAACAGAGAACAGTTCCTGAAATTGAGCTGATTGCTGAAATAATAAAAAATTAATAATAACAATTTACTAAATTTACTGAAAAATTCCCTGAACATAGGTTAAAGCATCCAAAATATGAACACTTGAACAAAAATGACTGAATACTTGAAAAAAAGTAAAGAGTCACATAAAATAAATCTAGGAGGGCTAATGTTTTTCTCACAGAATTTGATTTATTAATCAAATATTTATCAAGTGCTTACTATGTACTAAATACTGTTCTCATGGATTTGCCATGGTAATGAATAAGAAGGAATCTTTGCTTTTATTGAGTTTACATTCTATTGGAGTAGATAAAACTCAAGGCATTCTAAAAGGAGAAAAGAATATATAGAGCAAAGAAGAAATATAAGTAACCAATAGAAAAATATGGAGAAATACTAAACAGTCAGCATTTGTAAGCTGGTACAAGTCCATTCCAGCAGCATACCACTGGGGGCACAGTGAAATAAAATACACTTTTTTTTGGGGGGTGGGGGGGATGCAAGGCCTCAGAAACTTGCTACTCATCCATTCTTTAAAAAAAATAAAATTAAATATTTCTAAAAAATGAAAATGAAATTTAAGAAAGAGGAAGGTATGAGATCTAAAATATATTTGTCTTATCTAGTAGTGCTTTATCATCAGGGAAACGCAAATCAAAACCACAATGAGATACCACCTCACACCTGTCAGAATGGCTAAAATTAGCACAGGAAACAACAGATGTTGGTGAAGATGGGGAGACAGAGGAACCCTCTTACACTGGTGGTAGGAATGCAAACCGGTGCAGTCACTCTGGAAAATAGTACGGATCCAAAAGTTTTGGATCAGGAAGTAAAAGGTTAAGATTTTAAGGTGTAATCTATTAACTAAAGATAAAAATATAATTCACAAACTTTGGAAAATAAAATATTTCTAGAAAATGAAACTGAAATTTCATTTCATAATGAAATGACCTAAATTTCATACATTCATAATATAGTGACTTAAATTCCTTATCTTTCTTAATGGAAGCCAGTAGAAGTATTTATTGTTGATAGATTAATAGAAAGTTTAGTATTTAGTTTTATGGAAGAAAGCAGCAGGAGGAGTTGATAGGAAAACTCATTATGTTTAATTTTATGTCTTTCTGTACTTTCAAATATTTCTTTCTGAAGTGCAGTTACATATATAGGAGACACATTTTCAAGCCAAAAAAGCTACATGGACAAGATGGCAGCCAGTCTTGTGGAATTCTCTGCTCATTAGAAGCAGTAGTATCCTATGTTGACATTCATTGCATTGTTCCTTTGCAGAATTTCATCAGTCCCAGCATGTACATTTTGTTATCTGAAGCATGTTGCTTGACAAATGTTCAAAAATGTCCCATTTGCTCAGAGATAGTTTGCACATGGCATGTAGAAATTACATAGTAAATGTAGATCAAACAACTGATTTCTCCATTTCTTATTGCTGTGTAAAATATTTCTAAAACACAAGCTTCCTACTTTATGTTACCACACACACACACACACACACACACACACACACGTTTCCTTAAAATAATAACCCATAATTTGTACCATGGAATTATACCCAAAAGATAATAGAAAAAAAAGAGTTTTATTTTGATATGTGCTGCTTCGTTATTTAACCATTTGGCATTTAGGCTACATGATTGAAAAGAGAGAACAAAACATAAGTATTTGGGATCATAACAAAAAGGAGTTGGAAAAATGAAAGTTGAATTTATTTAACCTCTAGAGTGTGGTCAAAAATGAACATTATGAAACCAAATACACACCATATAAATCTCACTTATTTTTAGAGTTAACATTACATGTCATACTCTTTTTAAGGAGCAACTTTTAACCTTATTAAACAATACGTGATGGATACAAATAGATTATATTATCAGGAATCAAGAAAACAAGGTAAAGAAAAACTTAGACTAACTATATACCCTAAGATATTGAATTGGTCATTTCACGTAATTGCTATTATGCTTAAATTTCAATATGTCCACTACAGCAAGCAGCGACATCTTATTTGTTTTCTTAAGAACCTCAATATCTAGCAAACATGTACACAAAAAAGAGTTAATATATATATTTATTAAATAATTATTGAGTTCCACACTATGTTAGATCATATAGCAAATAGAGAAGAAAATGAGGCCATTTTCCCAAGTTCCATAAAAATAAGAAAAAAAGAGAAATCATACTACATGTTTAAAAATTAGAGAATATTTCTAAGAAAAAAAATATGAATAAGAATGACCAGGTATATCTCAGGTTACAGTTGAGTATAATAAGAAGTTCATATTAGAGAAAAGTAATTATAAAATGTATTACTCTGGTAAGATTTGGTGGAAGGGGAGGACTAACTTGTGTTACAGGTGAGCAGAACTGGCCATGAAGATGTGGGAATGGGGGGAAAAGCACAGAGAAAAATCCCCTGAGGCAGGAACAAGTATATGTGACTGGTTGGGGGGGGTTCTTTCACAGGAAAGAATAAGAAGTCATTTTTCAGATGAAGTTTGTGAATTTTCTATTTTTTTTCCTTATTAAGTAGAAGACTCCTTTTCTGCTGCCTCAGATTTTGCATCAGATTTTTGTATTCTCATGAAATACAGGACATAATTAGGATTTATGTCTGTATTGGTCTGTGGAAGGATGTGTGCTTGGTGGGAGGTATTGCAGCATAGGTGAATAGTGTCTCTTCAGTATTTAGAGCATCTAAACAGTATGTTCATCAGTATACATTTTCTTCGTTTATTTTGAATTACTGAAGTCACCTCAAATTGGGGAAAAATAATTTTTTAGATGTTTATTCTGGAGAGGAAATATATGCTAATACTTAAAGCTTAGATTTGGGTTAAAAATTCCAGCCACTGACTATGGCAAATAACCTATCTGTGCCTCAGTTTCCTAATCTACAAAATAAGAATAATGGTATTCAACTCAGGTGGTGGTAGTAATGTTGAAATGAGTTAATATAGGTAAAGCACTTATAACCCTTCCTGCCATGCAGTGTAAGCGTATTACAAGAATAAGCTATTTTAATATTTATTTAAAAATAATACTTTCACATAGATAAAAAATGTTTAAACAATTAGAAAGATATACATTGAAAAATAAGTGTGGTGCCTCTGAGTTCCTTCTCTCGGAGGCAACCATTGTTTCCCTATTCCCCAGGCATCTGTAGTTCTATGCAAGAACCAAGTAGCTCTCTTCATTTTTCCAGTCTTCCTTTTATATCCTGCAGAACATGTTACAGTTATGTACACCTAGGTCTTGAACAATTCTCTTTAGGTTTCCTTCTTGGTATCATGTCTTTGTGTTAATATTAAAAATGACAACTTAAGGGCACCTGGGTGGCTCAGTCAGTTAAGTGCATGACTCTTGATTTTGGCTCAGGTCATGATCTCAGGGTCATGAGATCGAGCCCTGTGCCTGCCCCGTGCTCAGTAGGGAGTCTGCCTTGAGATTCTCTCTCTCCCTCTCCCTATAATCCTCCCCCAACTTGCCTTGTCTCTCTTTCTCTTTCTTTCTAAATAAATAAATAAATCTTAAAAAATAACAACTTAGTCATTATTTTCTAGTCCAATATGCCTTCAGTATGGAAGAAATCTATTGACTTCTGTGTACTGCTTTTATCACCAGCCAATATACTGAATTCTCCTAATGTTTGTGACTGTGCCCAATTATCCAACATTATTTTTATATTTGACATTATTACTTTAAACTCAACTAAAATTCTATTCAGATACCTGTCTTCTTAGTCATCCTCACCTCATCCTCTGGCTGTGTGGAATGATGGTCTCCAAAGTGGACAGGTCATCATTCCATTTAGGATACAGAAAAATATCAGAACTTGTAATAAAATGTATTTGCATCCAATAAACAAAAAGAAATTATGCTTTTCTAGAGATCAACACTGGTCCAAATAAAAGAAGCTTATTGCTGTGTATTCCATCCTGAGGAAAGAATGAAGTTCACAATGTGGTCAAAAGAGATGGCTTACACAATTGTTTGCCTTCAGCATATTGTAACAAATCACAGTTTGCATACTATAAAACTAAACAACAACAACAAACAAGTCCAGAGTTTATTCTTTTATGAGCAATCCATTTAAAAAGTAGAGTATGTAGAGGTACCTGAGTGACTCAGTCAGTTAAGTGTGTCTTCGGCTCAGGTCATGATCTCAGGGTCCTGGGATGGAGCCCCACATCGGGCTCCCTGCTCAGAGGGGAGTCTGCTTCTCCCCCTACCAATGCCTCTCCAGCCTGCTCAGGTGCACTCTCTTTCTCTCTCTCTCTCTAAAATAAATAAATATAATCTTTTAAAAATAGTAGAATCTTTATAGTAATTTTGGACGACATAAAGAATGCCATGAAAATATTTACTGGTTATCTTACAAGAAAGTTCTTAGAACATATGTCTATTTTTATTTTATAAAAGAGATAAGTACTCCAAATTCATTGATGACAAGTGGCTCCAGTAGTGTGATAATTAACTGGCTTCCCTCCCCTGCAAAGAACAAAAACATTCATATGTCTCTTTAGATAAAGATGTTTTGTATACCAATGAATAATAAAGAAACTTCATTTTGAAAAAATATATAATAAAAATAAATTTTGAAAACAGATTATTTGGAGATGATTTGTCATTTTGGGATTTTGTGGTCAAAGTGATGTATCTTCTATAAAGATGCATCTTCTTTCATTAAAAAAGAAAAAAAATCTTGGCAAGAAATTTTCTAACTCGTTTTGTGATCTCTAGAATTTCAGCAATTTTGAAGTTATTCATTAAAAATATGAAAATGCTATTCAAACCAACTCAATGCAAAAATCACTGTCATCATACAGATAGAAATTTATGTTCAACATTCAAATGTAAATATTTGCATATTTGGGATGGAATTAGAAAATCATTATAAAGATTTCATAAATGGATTTCTTTTATAATAACTTTGTAAGGTATTGTTTCCAGCTATGGTAACAATTAAAACCAAGTATCAGAATAACCCAAAGCTAGAGCCAGTCTTTGGATGCTGCTGTACCACCAAGTCTTTAACCAAGATTTTCAAAAATAAGGAATCATATCTGGTTATGTAGAGCTCACTAAAATATTATAGTCAGTACAATTATGAGAAGCAAAATATGTTTTTCCCTGTTAATAAATAAATATTAATATAGTTTGTTTATTTTTTCTCATCCTTAATATTTTCTATATGCATATTTTAGAATATATATTTTGAGGATAGTATCATAGATATATAATTTATCTATAACTGCAAATATATTAAGGATGCTTGCTCAAGTGTTTTACTGACATAAGTGGGAAATATAAAAATCTAAACTGAGTGTAAGGCACCAGTCAATATGATACATATATAATGGGACCCTAGTGGCTCAAGACTGAACATCTCTTTGCAAGAAATTCCCTTGCTTAGAGAAGAATATGGCTTATGTATTGATAGGCTGAGATAACATTGTGCTTTGCTTGCATTTCTTCAAAGCTCAGATTCTGAGGAAAATAAAAAAGAAAGGAAGCTTTCTTACAGGTTTAATAATTTATTTATTAGATATTTATTTAGGTTCTGAAATATTTGTCCACTGAGTGGCAAAGAATATTTTAAATCATATTGATCTTAAAGAAGAGAGAATTTAAAGAGAACTGTGTGTTTAAAATTTGTATATATTTTGACAAATAGCTGAAAATAGAAAATAAAACTTCATGCTAAAACAAAATTTAACCCATGAAATGTAGAGTTCCAAAGGACAATGATAATATTATATTTATCATGCTCCTGGGTATTTCAGCAAACCTAAGAGAACATTCCGTTGTACTTCAAGATCACTCTTTAATAAGAAAATAATATATTAGCTAAGAACTTATTTTTCTACTAGGTTTGGATATACAATGACAGAATTTTACAAACAGCATGATAAAAAGAGACATTTTTCTCAATATTCTATCACTACACATAGTGAAATTCTCAAAAGGTAACTTTTAACAGCAGCAGGTTTTATTCATGATATAACCTGCATGTCATTTATGTTGATAAACTTAACTATAATTTTCTCTTTCCTCTTAGCTTATAAGTTTCCAAGAGCAAGAAGTTGATTTCTACAATTTGGGTAGAGAGTTGAGGTTTACTCAAAAACCTTTATTGGTTCACCTCTACTATTGCTTCTACTCTTGTGGCTACAGGAAATAAATAAAATAGGGTACTTTGGAGTACCAAGTTTAAGAGGGTAAGGATTTCTAGCTCGGAATCAGGCCTGTTATAATACAGCTGTGTCCTCAAATATTTATTATATTATTTTTACGTTTTTGGTTTTGTTTATTTTTTCAAGGAAAGTATTTATGTGTGACCCCCTTTCTCTGGGAACTCATACATTTCCTGGCAGGAAACATGTACTCTCAACTCGCTCCCCACATTGTCCGAATTGGGCTCCGAATTCAAGCTCTCTTCTTGCACCGTATCCAACAGTAAGAAGGGTTCAGGGGCTGATGATGGATGGTGGTGGATGCTCCCCGATTTTAGCTGTGCTAGTTGTGAAGTTGGGCTGATACTTATCTCACAGGGGTATCCAGAGGATTAAAAAATGGATTTTTACAAAGCTCTTTGGAGATCCTGGGATAAAAGGGGCTGCCGAGGCACATGGCATTCTCATCTCCCCAGCTGGCACCAAGCCTGCGATGTCCCATGGCATGTTGTATCAACCTGAGAAAAAGCCAGGGTGCGCTGTGGGAAATAGGAACATTGGCAACTGGAAGGGACAGATTGTACTAGCCCGTGTGCACCGTGCGGGCGGCCTCCTGGGATGCTCGAAGATAGTCAGGATTGTAATTAATGGACAGGGGTGTTGATTCTCTTTCTGGGATAACTGTGGCATTGCAAATCGGTGAAATTACACAGTTTGCATCCAGTAATTTTGTTTGACTAAAAAAAAAAAATTTAACTAGTAAAATAGCCTCCAGGAAAACTCAAAGGAAGCATAGCATCAAAACCTGTAATGTGAACAGCTTAGCATTGAACTTGAAAGGTATCCTGCAGTTAACTATTTCATTTATAGGCCAGGAATTTCTACAAACCAAGTTAAGTAAGCGTTCTTTATAAAGATCTTGCTGGGTTTTGCTGTGGATAAAGATGTTGAACAGGCATTGCTCGAGGGAGAAAAGTCTTTAACTTATGTCATGCATTGTTTTAAGTGTCAAAATACATACCACATTTTGAATTCCTTTAATTCAAATAATCCATATTTTGGCTCTTAAAAAGCTATTAATTTCAACTGCCTCATTTTATAAATATCACCTCTGGAAAGCACATATTTCTCTTTCCTACAGGAAAACTAATTAGGTATTCCATATTGCTATTATATGACATGATGACATTAATTTCTTACATATATGTGGGTGGGGGAGGAAGGTGATAGAAAGAACAATTCAATTCTTATTCCTTTTACTCTGATGGTGCTAGAAATCACTGGAAGAAAGTAAAATGCAGGGACTAAATAAAAATATGGGGGGTAGAGAGGAAAAATCAATAAATATCTAAATTATTTAAAGAAAAGCTACTACCGGGTGTCTTACTGTCATGCATCATACCCTGGATCTGAAAGCAGACAGGTGAATTGTCTCCAGCCTGCATTGGTTTGGACACTCTCTCCAGCATGCTCATTAGCAGCTCCAAGTCTAGGCTCCCTGTTAGTAGAAAGGCAGGGATCACAGCAGGGAAGTTATATCTCAGGCTTCTCACATTCCTGCTCTATCTTAGCAAAGCTTTACAAAGCCTTTTCTGGCAGCTCATTAGTAGGTGCACTGATGCATAAGAGACAGTCATTAGAAGTGTTTTTCAACATTGGCTTTTGATCAGGTGACTAGTAGCATCGCGGAGACATTTACTTACATTGTTTTCCATAAGAGATTCTGTTGCTATATTGAGAATGACATACATAAAAATGTTGAAAACTAGCTTGACCTTTCTATGACAGAAGGGGAGAAGAAAAAGAAACTCCATTAGTTCCCTGAATCTTGCCTTTATACTGTCAACTATGACGTAATAGATGCGTGGACCGCTCCCTCAGTAACTGCTGTCTTGTAGCTTTAATAATCTAAGCCAAGTTCAAATCTACCATTTGATTTAGGGTTATGACAGGGAGACGCTAGTGTGAGCAAATACAAATAAGATATCATAAGCTTTATAGAGTCTCTTCTAATGCCAGGCATTCGTTTTTTCATCAAAAAAGGCAGACTTTCCAAATAAGGGCAAAATCCATCACACACAGCCTAATGAAGCACTGTAAAAAGTTAGCAGACAACATTCAGATGGTTGATTAGTCTCTAAAGAGAGCTTCCATTGTAAAAGAAATTTAAGGTTCTTAGGCTTTTACTTACAACTATTTGTTGAAAATCAATAAATATCTAAATTATTTAAAGAAAAGCTACAACTATTTGTTGTAAGTAAAAGCATAAGACCCTGCATGTGGAGAAAGCATTTATGATCAAGTGAACCCCTGTCACAAAATAAGACTGAATTTGCATTCCTTTAATAGTGCTCTGTTAATAAAATAAAGCAGGCCGTCGTGGGGAATTGCACTTTTGCTAATAAATCTTCTTTCCATTAATTGATTATCTTTCACCACCAATATTGCCCTGCCTTTTCCCCCAAACACCTATTGTGTCTGGCCTTAGTTTGGTGACAATTTTTATTTTGTTGGTTCACAGAATACACATTTAGCCTTGGGTTCCTTACGGACAGAAGAAAATCATGGGAAGTACATACCCTGACATGCAACTCAAAAGGAGGAGACGCTTTCTTTGTCAAACTTTCCTGAAACAAAGTGCATCAGCTTAATCAGGTCTGTTCTTGGCAATGTAGGAACATGACATGCCAATTACATAAACTTTCAACTAAGTGAAGACTCCTGCTGGCTAATTCAGTGTTGATTGTTTTCCGCTACTTGGCTTTGACTGCTTGTTAAGACTTAAGGGGGGAAAAAAAAGAGGGGATGGGAGAGAGGGTAAAAATTGTAGGAATTCTCTCCTTCCGTCAAACATTCTTATGATTGCCAGCAATTAGTTAAGCTTCTTGGCGGTAAAATGACAAGATGGAACTTGACCAAACACAATGTGTGGAACTCACAGGCATCTGCCCCAGCTGAAAGACATTACAATGTTTGTTAACCTTACGGGTCATTCCTGATTCACTTCTGCAGACAGAAAACAAGATTTATATAACACAGATCAATACTGCCCTAAGACTTTCACCATTGAGGATGCTAGATTGAGGCACTTCTCTTTATCAGTTTACCATGACACTAATGTATTTTGCCTGTTTTGCCTGGGCAGTGATGAATCTGTTGGCAAGAGAAAACAAATAAGTTTTGTTGTTGAGAGACATGTTGTCCATGATTTGTCTCAGCAGACATGCCAGCTTGCTGGCCAATTCATTTCCTATTTAATTTAAGTGGCATATCTGTCTTCCCCTTTCAGGTATGTCTTTTGTCTACTGCACAACCACACTGGCAGTGCTCTGAGAGAGTTTGTAGTAGATCTCTGCAAGTAGATTGACACAGCAGAGCCAAGAACCCAATCTATAATTTTCAGAAGAATCTCTCTGAAATATAGAGCCACCATCAAACCCTAGCATCTGCCATGAAACTCACTCTCTTACCCAGTGTCTGGCGTGAAAGGATATTTTAGCAGCACTTTACAAATACTTCATGATTATGATGCTACTTCCACCTTGTAAATATATGACAAATGTTCTCTTAAAAATCAGAGCTTATCTCCTGTATGGAGAAATATTTTGTTTACTTTGTGAGACTAAGTGTCATTTAATGGTGAAATGTACGTGGCAAAAATATGGAAATACTTTTCTCTGGGGTGCGACTGGAGGGTATGGCTCCTAATCTCTTCATTAGCTCACTTAGTTTTGCTCAATGCTCTCACCTTTAAGACATTGGATAATATTTAAATTGCAGAGGAGATGCCTGGGTGGCTCAGCGGTTGAGCATCTGCCTTCAGCTCAGGTCATGATCCCGGGTCCTGAGATCGAGTCCCACATCAGGCTCCCTGCATGAAGCCTGCTTCTCCCTCTGCCTGTGTCTCTGCCTCTGTGTGTGTGTGTGTGTCTCTCATGAATAAATAAGTAAAATCTTTAAAAAATGGCAGAGAAACGAAACATAAGATGATTCATTTTAAAAGCAATGTTTCTGTAGTTTCATTTGAAATGAAGCTGCTTTTAAGGGGACGATACCATTCCCTATCACCGGACACCCCTGACACCTAACTAAATATTAATAGAAAAGCCAAGGGAGAAATGACGTTAAATTTCAAATCATGACAAAGCAGAGGCTCTAGGAAAATGTGTCGAGTGGTGAAACCATAACACAGGAACTCCTCCAACTCTGACAGTCCTTAAGCAACGGAACAGTTAACAGAGCACAGCACGGTCCACAAATGTGCCAGCTAAATCTCTGTGTCAGAACACATTAATTATAGCAGTCAGTTTACCTTTCTCCTTCATAACATTTTTGATTAAAATTTCACACATTACAATGATATGTGTCTTTTCTACAAGCTGTGAAATTTACTCAGCCATCAATAGGTTTGGATTTTGTTCCTAAGAAGCTTATAGTACATAAAAAGTTGACTTATGATCTCTGAATAGTGAAATCAAGGACGGTTTCTTTTGGATAGACTTAGAATTTTATACCAGCAGTGGTGTCACAGAGCAAAACATTCATTAGTAATATTGTACCCCCAAAAGCAATAACTTCTCTCTTAATATGTTGGCTCAAAATTTATAACTGCGAGGCTTAATTAAGCTGTAGATTATGTTTTGAAAGGTATAGTCAATGTAATGAATCCCTGAAGATAAAAAATAAACAATAAAAGATAATCAAAACATTTATCTATTTAATGGATTTATATAGTTGTGTTGTAAATGTTATTTAACAGATGTGCGAAGATTAATAAAATAAAGCAATGATAATTGTGAACACATTCAAATCATTACTATTTAACCGACGTGCAATACTTCTGTGTTAACTCTTAGAACTTCAGAATCCAAGTTTATGAGCCTATTAGTTTGAAATCCAATCATTTTAAAGGGTGGGGCAATGTAGTTTAGAGTCTATGTGTTTCTGATTGGTTATATAACATAAGACTGTTTCCTACTTAAAAAGAGGACTTAATAAAATGACCTTGAACCAAGATTTCTCCAGTGTTCCATCATTTATCAAGTCTTAAGATTTCATCTACATCAATCATGTCCTGGAATTACTCTTCTTACAAGATTCTTTTTTAAATAATTATTAGATATCTGAAATATGGGCATGTAGAGTGCATTCATATATACACATACATAAGCACATACCTAGCCACCTTCTACATTAACAGACACACATACAATATTTCAAATTCCCTGGAACTCCTAAAGAAATCAGACATTAAGTATGTCTTCTTCACTTTAAAACACAATAAATGCTAAACACTTTTCTTAGTGAAACCAATTTATTATCGATTTATTAAACTCCTCAATTCCTTTATTATGTGAAAAACAGTTGATGTATAAGCAGAATATTTCAGATTTTCTATTGAGCTTAAAAGTTATATGGATTTGAATGCCAGTGGGCATCTCCTCCTCTCAGGCATGAAAATATTCTCAACCTTTCCATCATAAAAATAACATTCCTTTTGATAAAGGAGCTAATTGGAACCTAATCAATTCCTTAGATCTCAACAATAGTTTATAAATTCAATAGTTTTTTAAAAAGATTTTTCTTTATTTATTCATGAGAGACACAGAGAGGCAGAGACATAGGCAGAGGGAGAAGCAGGCTCCTCGCAGGGGAGGGCCTCTTGGACCCAGAATCACACCCCGAGCCCACGGCAGACGCTCAACCGCTGAGCCACCCAGGCGTCCCTAGTTTTTTGTTTTTTTTTTTAATGGAAAATTCTCAAAGGGAGAATATACAATTATCAATATTTGGAAATAGTGGGAATTATAATGGTCAAATTTAGAAAAAAAATGAAGATTTGGCTAAATGGTAGATCATTGATTCTAAGGCTTCCTAAATCATAAGCTGTAAATTTCCATGGAAATGCTGAGTTTAAACAAACTAACAAGCATATTTGTAAATACAGATAAAGTGCCATTATACCCAGTTTGCATGTACTTTCCAAATAAAAGAAAGATTGCTACTTATCTAAAAGCCAATATTTATTAAGAATGTTGGAGGTGACCATTCACAGAGGTCACGTCAGGGCCTTTACCAGGAGATATAACCAATATCAAGAATAATATAAGTGATGTTCTTTCCCAAGGAAATGATACACTTAAGTATGGAGATGGTCTGGGGAAGGAAGCTGTGCATAAATAAGCAAGACCTTTCTTTCCTCATCCAAACAGCACTGCGGAGAGAATTTGGGAGAGACATATCCTTTCCCACCACCAGCTTAGCTTTGCTATCCTTGGGAGATGTGCATGGACCTCTGCTCTCCCTTACCCTCACTGGGTCATGAAGGACCCAGTGGTTCCCAATGTCTTATTACTAGAAATCCTTCGAGCTTCATTTTATTGCTCTGCACTCAGACACTTGGATAATGTAACTCAGATCCTCAATTTTAGATACTCTAAAACCATAAATAGGCAAGCTTTGGTACAACAGAAATTTAGAAGGCTAGATCGGTTCCAGAACTTTCAGTTTAAACCAGAGGCATTCTTACTTGATACGAAGAGATTACTATAGGTTCAAACTTTAACTGTCAGAATCACTTGGAATGTTTGTTAAAATACACATTACTGAGCCCTGAGTCCAGAGCTTCTGATTTAGTGTATGGAGAGGTGTATGGAGAGGCTCAAGAATTTTGCTTTTTCACAGCACAGGAAGCCATCAACAAAACGCAAAGGCAACATATTGGATGGGAGAAAATATTTTCAAATCATATATCTGATAAGGGGTTAAATATTTAAAGTGTATGAAGAACTCCTACAACTCAGTAGCAAAAAATATAACAATCTGATTTTTTTTAATGGGTAGAGGATCTAGCTAGACATCATTCCAAAGAAGAGGAATAGCCAACAGATTAATGAAAGATATTCAACATCACTAATCATCAGAGAAATGCAAATCAAAATACAATGAGATCTCAGCTTACACATCTTAGAATGGTTTTTACAAAAAAGATAAGCAAGAATAAGTGTTAGCAAGGATGTGGAGAAAAGGGAACACTTGTGCACTGTTGGTGGGAATGTAAATTGCTGTGGTTACTGTGGAAAACACTATGGTGGTTCCTTGAAAAAAATTGAAAATAGAATTACTATATGACCCAGCATTCCACTTCTGTGTATTCACCCAAAAAATGAAAACACTAATTTGAAAAGATATATGTATCCCCACATTCACTTAAAATATCTAAGACATGGAAGCAACCTAAATGACCACTGATGGCTAAATAGATAAAGAAGATGTGAGAAATAGAATTATATATGTATAGATATATGTTTATATATGAATATTATTCAGTCATAAAAAAGAATGAAATCTTGCCTATTATGACAACATGGATAGACCTTGAGGACATTATGCTAAGTTAAATGAAATATAACATATCATATGATCTCACGTATATGTGAAATCTAAAGCCAAAACAAGCTCATGGATAAGAGAACAGCTTGGTAGCTGTGTGAGGCAGTGAGTTGGGGGTACGTGGAATGAGTGAAGGAGATTCAAAGGTACAAATTCCAGCTCTAAAATGAGTAAGTCACGGAGATGTAATGCACAGCATGGTGACTGTAGTGAACAGTGCTGTATTGCATATGTGAACGTAGCTAGAAGAGTGGATCTTGAAAGTTCTCATTATAAGAAAAAAACTTGTAACTCTGTATGGTGATGGATGTTAACTGGACTTCTTGTGGGGATCATTTTGTAATATACATAAATAATGAATTTTTTAAAAAAAGGAATTTCCACTTCTAGCAGCTCTCAAATAATATTAATACTGTGGTTGAGGACTACACTTTGTGAACTACTGTGGTCAGCTATGCTTAAACAGGCAAAATTCTAGAAGGGATGAAATTTCTAGGACTCCATAAAAAAAAGACAATGGAAAATACTGGGAGTGAACTGAATCCTTCTCCTTCATCATCTTAGTTTTAACCTAGCCTTGGTCTCTAGGGACTCAGAATTTGTTTATCTTCCTCAGAGCTATGTTTTTGTTGGCAAAGATTTGAATAGGCAAGGATCTAGTTTTAGCTAATATTATTTGTGCCATCCATTGCCTTCCCTCTCCTAGTTTGGTGTCATACCCTTTCTCTCAGAGAAGCACAGAAGCAAGCAGCAAGAACTCCGTGGCAGCATTGCCCATGCGTGTGTGACCATGAGAACAGCAAAATAGCTTTTAGTTCTAAAAATATTTCACATGGCCAAGTAAGTATCATAGTTCTATCATTTTCCCACAGACGTTTATTAAATTCCTTCTCTATTTTGATCATTCTGCAAATTACAATAGGTTCAAAGATAAATTTGGGGGTCTTTGAGTAACTTCCACTTATATCACTTTACATTTAAAAATGATTTTTTGCATGTATTACTAGATGTGATCCTCAAAACATCCCTGTGAGGTAAAGATCAAATATAAGTACTTACTAGGATTTCTATGTCTTGATTTAGTTTACCAAATAGACTCCAAGACAAGGATTTGAATGCAAATTATTTATTTGGAAAGCCATCCAGAAAGTACTATGAGGGAACAGAAATGTGAGACAGAGACAGGAGGAAAGCCAATAAATTAAAAGCACATAAATGAACAGGCGTGTAATATAATTCACAATCTATCTATTAATTGCTCAAGGAAAGATGATAATATTTTATCAGCAAGGGGATACTTGTGTGCTGTACTGCATTTTTTTTAACCATGACAAAGATTTTTAACATTGCTTAAATGCCCCAATAATATTACTTTTGAAAATTAACGATAGTTTCCCCTGCCAATTTTTGCATCAAAGCTGACCAAGCTGCTCCTACTTTGGAATTTTAAACAAAATCTAATTAAATCAACAAAGTTCGCTGGATGGGGTTAGGCTGTTTCCTGAGTGCACACGACTCTCCCGCTCTGCCTGGAAGACCGTTCAGCCTTGTTTTCAGCTGACTTTTTCTTCTGGCTGGCCCTTGATCACTCTTAATGATCCCCAGCTGTACCAGTTCCCTGCCTGCTTTAACCCCAATTGGCCTGGCCTCACATCTCTGTAGCGTCTGGAGGACAAATGAAGCCAAGCTGACCAGCACCTCCTTAATGTAGTCCCAGATAATAGGTGGTAATAGATATTTAAATCATTCCTTTTGTTCTTCCATACGTGCTATGAAAATTAATAATATGTGCATTTTTAACAAAAAAATCAGGAATAAAAGATAATAATGTGGTGTTCCTGTCAATCTGGTTGCTACTATATCACTGTTCCCCACCCCTCTCACCCACTTCGTTAGTTTAAAGATGTTTACAAACCTGCCAGCATAGTGCAGAGGCTATGGCTGAAAGGCCGTAGAAATTTGTTCAGAATTGGCCACAGATGTGCTATGGCCCTAAGGCCTAAGCGTGTCCTCATCTATAACCTACCTATTTCTAAAACTGACCCTTTCCTCAGGATACCTATTTAGAAAAATCATAGACCATATTATTAGTTGACTATATTAGTTGATTTTAAAGCACAGATTAAAAAGTATCACAAAACCAAGTGTTAGACGTGAAGATTGGCAGGGACTTAGTTTGTCATACTTGGCTGTTACCTCATTATCAGGAAGAAATCCGGATCCTCCATCCTATACGCAGATAAAACAGATGTAAACTAAGCTGAACGCTGGGAAGTTATATGCAGGCCAGAAACTATTATTAATGAGTAAATAGTCAAAACACACACAGACACACTTTGAATGTTTTATGTCCCAAGTCATGTCAATCAACTGCCTATGTTCAAATTATTACCTTATACTTCCACAATATACGTTCCATTAGGAATTGTCATTGTTGTTGTTGTTTTATTTTTTTTATATTTTTAATTTTTGTTGTTATTTTTAAGATACAATTCTTCTTCTGAAAACAGCAACAACACAAAGGAAATAGACATCCTTGGCCAATCTCCTCAGCTCAGGAGAGGGTTTTGAATTGCTAACAGCGTCATGAGTACTATGATCATCGGCCACAAAATCAGCTTCTTCATGATTTGTTTTAGAATATATTGACAGAAAAGGAGAAATTACAAACTTGAGAAGCAATATTGTAAAGTGTCATCCATTAATTTTCCTAAGAATTTCTGTCACCATGGACAATGGTAATATAATACAAAACTTTAATTTAAAAATGTACCTGAGAGTTTTTACATTTTTTTTAGACAACTGAGGATAGATTCCTTGCAAATTTGAAGATATATCTGTTGTTAAATTAATGTTTCACTAACATTTATGCTTTTATTTTACAGATAACCATCTGGTATGCATATATATGCACATACACACATCTATACGTGGGTATGTATGGAGTATTGCTCTTGGTTATTGTGGTGTATTCTGAAAAATTAGTGTGTAGGTATACACATAAATGTATGTAGTATATACATTATACTAAAGATTGAGTTCCAAAGTGTTACCTGTTCATCTGAAATAAAATTTTAGAGATAATCACCCTATTGAACAATGTTTCCAGCTGCATATACACTGGTTCTATAATTTTTTCTGTGAATTTTTTTTGGTCTCTTGAGTTGTGCGCAAGAAATATAGAACTATCAAATAATGTTATTTGATATGAGTTTAATCACCCCACTCCCTTTTCTATGGAAACCAGTTTTTATGCACGTACTTATGCTCTCAACTCAATTCTGCACTTTGATATTTATGCCATGAAACTCCTCTGAGAATCGGACGGAAATCACCAAGAAGGTAATTCGGCTTGAAGTTTCTACATAGCTAGCTGGCAGAAAATTTACCTCTAATCATATGCTTGTGATATCACAGTTGGCTTCTTGGTGAAAGATTTTCCTGTCATCACTGATTTCTACCACTGAGGAAGAATGGGGGCTTTTTTATTTGCATGTGTGCATGTTTGTAATGTGCTTAGTACCATGGGTTGCTTTGCCCCAGCGCCCGAGATTATATACTTCTGCCCACTTGAACCAAGTGTACAATGTAACACACTTTAAGACTAAAATGCAAAACACTATGTAAATGCAAAATGTATTCACCCTCCATAAGCTGATGAGGGCCAACGTC